>NW_014577497.1:42699-45918 GCF_000485595.1 Priapulus caudatus
GAAAGTAGGTCGACTGGCGTGCTCCAAACTCGTTAAACATTAACTGCCGCTGGCGGTTATCTGGCGGTCGAAGCGGTCGTCTGCCAGCGGCAGTTAATGTTTAACGAGTTTGGAGCACGCCAGTCGACCTACTTTCGAGCCACGCTCGTGCACTTTTTGGCAAAAATGAAAATGGCCATCTAGATTCATTCGATTTTGTTAAATTTACTTATACCTACCTACCTATAATCATACTTACGTGTAATATTGTGTTTTAGATTCTTCGTTACAGTAATTTGACTGGAATATTTTATTGCTTTTATTTGCACGATAATCGAAAACCAAAATGGCGATCATTTAGGCGTAGCGCCATGCATCTCTTGCCCAGATTTCAGACTCGGATCTGAAGCATTTATTTTCGCATCAAAACTAACCCTGAAATAAAACAGTGAAATTTCTATTAGTATAAAACACGGAATAAGGACATTTGATCACATTTTGGTCCGTCATAAATGAAACACTTACCAAATTTTAAATATCAGCTCCCTCTTCTATCACACCCAAGGTACGTGAGCTATAGTGTCATTGACACTTTCATTTTGTGGTGTGTTTGCGCATTTCGAGGCCTAGCAAAGCAAGCAGCACAGGTGCCCGTGTCAATGCATGGGAAACACTGATTATCATATAATTTAATGTACCTAACTCTAAGCTACGGATACATGTTCAACGTATACTTGGGTGCATGTTCTAAAGTGTACATGCAGTGTCTTTCCTGTTTCCAGTGTACAAAATTTTTAATTAACTGACCCTGTTGTCTGCCCATATATCGATGAATATATAATAATATATGCACATGCATGTCCTATTAATTAATGAAAATCTAAAAATTCCACCATTTACATATATGAATTTTTTTTCGTATATCGTCAGTCCACTGTCATGGCCGTGTCTAATAATTGAACATGAATCTGTGTGATTTATTGAGAAGTGTCATAATATAGATAATAGCAGGGTGCAAAATTAACGTGAGTCCAGAATCAAATACTTCCTGATTTACTGTCGGACTCCCTGATTTGACATATGCAGGAGTCCGTGTGACTCCCTGAAAATTCTGCCATACTAACTAGTTCGTTCCAGAGCACGGCCTCACGGAATTACCGTATTTTTTCAGCTAATCTCCAAATAAATTTGGGCAGACGTGCAACCGTATGAATCTTCAAAATAAGCACATGCGTTATTGTTAATATTTTTAATTTTGAACCTCAAACTCCGGACTCCCTCTTTTTGAGGGTATGGAGTCCGTTGCACTCCCGTGTTCAAACGTTAATTTCTACCCCTGTAATAGTCTATATTATGAAACTCCTGACATATTGACAGTACGGTATGGAATACCGTGTTCAATAATTAAATAATGGATCTTAAAATTATATCCTGCAGTTCAATGTGGAAGCTCGTGTCCGATAATTAAACCATGGATTGTTGCACTTTGTAATTGCAGTAAAATGTGGAAGGTTGTGTCGAGCGTTTCACGCTCGCAGCTCGGCTCGCTGCTGGGTGAGTCCAGGCAGTGCGCGTTGGCCCCCGTGCTCACGCGAGGCTGTGCCAACATGGATCTAGGGGAAGATGAGGAACCAACGTTCTTCAAGATGGTGGACAGGTACGTCAGGCGCACCAGCAAAGTGGTGGTGCACATGTAGTAACTGTAGCATTGTGGGAGCGATGCTTTTGGCAACAGACGTGTGTAACACTTATTGATAGTAAGGACACAGTCAACTGTACACAGGTAGTGCCATGCACCCCCCCCCCCCGCTCATCCCACATGCCATACAATATCATACCACATCATGCCATCCCATAGACCCTGGTCGGTGCGGTGCGGGTAGTTATCACATCAGTCCACATAAGCATTCATGCAGCCCTGGTCGGGCGTGGGGGGAGTATACACATCAGTCCCATAGCAATTTCATGCAGCCGGCTGGTTCAGGGCGTGTGGGATGTATCAATCGTCCCAATAGCATTTCATGGCAGCCACCTGGTCGTTGCGTGCGGGGGGAGTAATCACATCGTCCATAGCATGTCAGCAGCCTGGTGGGCGGTGCGGGGGAGTATCACATCGTCCCATAGCATGTCATGCAGCCCTGGTTGGGTGTGCGGGGGAGTATCACATCGTCCCATAGCATGTCATGCAGCCCTGGTTGGGTGTGCGGGGGAGTATCACATCGTCCCATAGCATGTCATGGCAGGCCCTGGTCGGCGATGCGCGGGGAGTATTCACAGTCGTCCCATACATGTATCAGCAACTGGTCGGGTCGTCGGGGGAGTAATCACATCGTCCTATAGCCATGTCATGCAGCCGCTGCGTCGGGCGTGCGGGGGAGTATCACATCGTCCCATAGCATGTCATGCAGCCCTGGTCGGGCGTGCGGGGGAGTATCACATCGTCCCATAGCATGTCATGCAGCCCTGGTCGGGCGTGCGGGGGAGTATCACATCGTGCCATAGCATGCCATACCAGATTATGCCATATCATGTCATGCAATATCAGTAACCATAAGTCATGCGCATATCACAGCCGCTGGGCCGCGGGCGTGCGGTGGAGCATGACATCAGCGTCGTCATCGAGGGGGGGGGGGGGGTGGGGGGGGGGGGGGGGGGGGGGGGGAGGGGGGGGGGGGGGGTAGGGGGGGGGGGGGGGGGGGGGGGGGGGGGGGGGGAGGGGGGGGGGGGGGGGGGGGAGGGGGGGGGGGGGCGTGGGGGGGGGGGGGGTAGCGCGGGGGGGGGGGGGGGGGGGGGGGGGGGGGGGGGGGGTGTCGCAGGTTCTACGACAAGGCGGTCGGACCGCTGGAGACGAACGCTCCGTCGGCTGAGTATGCGGACCGAATCGACAGACCGAGAAATCGCAAGCACGTGATCGGCATCGCTGAAGACGATTAAGCCCGCGCATCACACCATCGTCCATCGTCAGTTCCCAGATCAACGCGGGCGATACACGTGCGAGATCGAGTATGCATGACGGATGGAAGGCGCAGCACAGCCACATCTTCACCGCCGTGCAAGGGAGGTCGTATATGACGCGAGAGAAATAAATGCGCTGCGACACAGTACGTGGCGCACATGCACGTGCGTTTTTCCGCGTACGATTGTGTCTGGAATCGCCATGTTTGTACGCAAGTACCCGCCACATCTACACAGCACAGGACGGAATCCTTGTACCTATCTACAATACACTTAATTGCCCCA
>NW_014577497.1:46029-48516 GCF_000485595.1 Priapulus caudatus
CGGGGGAGTATCACATCATCCCATAGCATGCCATGCCATATCATGTCATGCAATATCATACCATATCATGCCATACAGCCGTGGCCGGGCGTGCGGTGGAGCATGACATCACGTCGTCATCGTGTCGCAGGTTCTACGACAAGGCGGCGGACGCGCTGGAGGACACGCTCGTCGCTGAGTATGCCGGACCGAAGTCGGACGACGAGAAGCGCAAGCACGTGATCGGCATCCTGAAGACGATTAAGCCCGCGCATCACACCATCTCCATCTCGTTCCCGATCAAGCGCGATAACGGCGAGATCGAGATGATCGACGGATGGAGGGCGCAGCACAGCCAGCATCTCACGCCGTGCAAGGGAGGTGCGTATATGACGGAGAGATAAATGCGCGCACACGTACGTGGCGCACATGCACGTGGCGTTTTTCCCGGTACGTTGTGCTGGAATCCCCATGTTTGTACCAAGTACCGCACATCTAACAGCACAGGCTGGAATCCTTGTACCTACTACAATACACTTAATTGCCCCAAAGATATACCGGTGTGCTCAACTTGAAATGTCCATTTGACATTTCCTTGTCTATTTCGATGATTATTTGTGCAAGAGAGATGTATAACAACACTGGGTTTACACACTGTTATAGCCAGAAAGTTGGAAAGTTGGTAAACCTTTGAGCTTGCCTCTAAATTTTTATGCATTCGTTGCAGTGCAGGTTTTGACTGTTTCACTCGGCACCAAACGCATGTAAGCGTGCATTAAAATCAACATAGAAACTGTGGTGATATAACACACACCCCTTGCATGCTGTACTCCAATTGGTTGAATCCAACAGTTGAGCAGTTCGCTGACTAAAAGAAATCTGAACTTGTTCTATGATCTCAACCAGTTGGAGTTAATCAACCTTATTCTAACAACTTTAGAAATGAGTTATTTTATGGTAGGACCAGGGATCCGCTTAGGATTAGGCTTAGGGCCATGCACCAGCCTGTGAAGAGCTCTAGATGAAGGAAATTCCAGTTGAAACGCATAGGGGAACATGTTATGATGTATCATGTACTGGTTACTGGTGTAGCAGCTGGGAAAAAGCACTCCTGTTGTTGTAGGTCGTTGTGAAATGGTCGTGCAGCGATATATGCCCTACCGACCCCGTCCGCCTCCAGCATAAAATTTATGAAGCTTTTAGAATAGTTGGAGGACAAATAACTTATCCTTAATTCTTGGATAGGTCTAACAACTGCAGCCTCCATCGCTCCATATTATGGTTGTAACTTGGCGTTATGATTGCATCGTGGCGTGATTGAGGGTATGTAATAGTGCGACTGCTAGCTCTTGACGTATGCTTATTGCAAATGCTTATTGTTGACCTTGACCAGTTGTGGAAAGCAAATAGTCTGGCTGAGTGCAACACTGATATAGTTCTAGAGCTATGCATAGCAGTGAGCCAGTGCATCTCTCATGTCCTGACCCAAGCTATTTCTTCACTGCCAGCTGAGTGCACTATGCGAGTGTGAGAAAAATATCCAGCGTGGTACATGACCTACAGGCTGGCTATGAAGCTATCTGATGCTGTCTGTACTGTGGGTCAGGTTATAGTAGAAGTGCTATGAGTGAGCTTATACTTGTGCGGGAAATCTAATATATATTTGAGTTCGTATGTATCTATGTATCTATGTATGTATGTATGTATGTATGTATGTATGTATCTTCCCTATAGGCGGCCAAACCGCCCAAGCGATGTTGATGCAATTTTCACAGGGCCATCTCTTATACCCGGGGAGTGTTCCTAGCTGAAAAAAACCTGCCAAACCGTCAAACTCGCCGAAAAATCCGTGAAAACCCTCTCAATTCGTGAATCTTCACACAATGTCAGCACTGACTGTACAGTGCTGCCACACAGAGAAAAATCGATCACTCATTCCATCAGCTGCTGGTATTGTGAAACCGAAACCGAGCACCGAGCTAAAACAGAGCACAGCCAGTTCAGAGGTTACGACTGCATTGTTTATCAACAGGCTTTGAAATGAGAAGCGCAACCCATTCGTACATGCTGTTACGTGCCGTACGTGCCATACGTGCATGCCGTACGTGGGGAGCTCAACAGTTCGAGACGCCAGGAATCTTTACATATTTCCACCAGAGAATAACACGAAAAACATTGTTTATCAAGAGGTTTTCAAATGAAAAGTGCAACCCATTCGTAAATGCTGTTACATGCCGTACGTGCCATACGTGCATGCCGTACGTGGGGAGCTCAACAGTTCGAGACGCCAGGAATCTTTACATATTTCCACCAGAGAATAACACGAAAAACATTGTTTATCAAGAGGTTTTCAAATGAAAAATGCAACCCATTAACTGGCTGTGCTCTGTTTTAGCTCGGTGCTCGGTTTCGGTTTCACAATACCAGCAGCTGATGGAATGAGTGATCGATTTTTCTCTGTGTGGCAGCACTGTGCAGCCAGTGCTGACATTGTGTGAAGATTCACGA
>NW_014577497.1:48526-56355 GCF_000485595.1 Priapulus caudatus
TTTTGATTGGCATGCATACATAGACTACAGGAACCAGAAGAAAACATGGGTACAAATAATGAGAACGCAATTTGACAAACATATATTAAATACAGAAGCATAATGGGAGTAGGCGGAATGGGAATATTGCCGATTCTGAGAGTAGGCGAAATGGGAGTAGGCCAACTGGAATGTTACCGGCTTGAACACGATATCCATAATAGTGCGTATACTGGTAACGGAATATTTGTTTCTTAAATGTTGTTTGAACTGCATAAAAGTCTCGCAAAGATTGTGGAGAGAGCGCGTAGTATGTAGTATGTACACATTTTCTATTGTATGTTCCAGTTGCCATGCCATGCTATCAGGAGCATCATGATATAGACTATATAGTATCAGTATAGATATAATCAGGAGTAAGATAATATAGGACCTATATGATCTTACTCGATCCTGATATAATACACATTACACATAATTTTTTTTTTAAATACAATACAATTATAAATTAATACAGTATATTATAGGGATTTTTTCTATAATATACTATATTAATTTATATTTGTATTATATTTATTTATATTTTTTTATGTGTATATTATATCTATACTATATTGTCTATATTATGACGCTCCTGATGCTATGCCATGCATGTGGTTTCTATGCCTGCTGGTCCATCGTTTTACAGCATAACGATGCTGGGTGCCTATACTATATATACGCTGTTTTTTTTATTCTAAATTGAATTTAGCGGTTTCAAGCGCCTTAGGATATATAACTGCTTGTGAGTCATGTGGGTAGCATGTTTGGGTTGTGAGGTGGGACGGTGGCGACATGCTAAGATAGCTGAGTGATGTGATAGGGGTGACCTTTTATTTAATGATTTCATGATGGTATATATGTGCGTAAGTGAGTGGTCGGGTAAACAGGAAGCGTTGTCGCTGAGCTGACGAAATCGAGTTTTTCTCGTTATGTAACTATAATTTCCGCGTGCATCCCCCTGCCCTCATACACCATGCAGCTGAGCTCTAGAACGTACGGCAACCATGTGTGCTTAGTATAGGGCACTTTTCTTTAGGTGTGCACGCACATGCACACATGCAGGCGCACATACGCACGCGCGCACATACACGCGTGCCCACGGACACACATATACCCTTGTAAACGTGCGCGCATGTACACGCACACACGTATGTACCTACACATAAAAGCTCATCGCATTACGTTTTCGAATTGCATATTATTATACGTATTCTACTGCGATACTCGCTACTGCTAAATCATTTAACACATAACTGTATTGTAAACTATAAACACATGGCATGTTATACTTACTAGAGCCATGCTCGCATGAATACACAGGAGAGCCAACAGACACATAGATGAGCATGAACAACATTAGGTGTGCGATAACATCATAACACAGCAAAGCAAAGCTACTCTGTTGGGTTTATCAGATCTAGTAAGAGTAAATGACTACAGGTAGATAGGTAGAACGTTTATCGTTGTAAGATATAAGCAGGGGAATGGGACGGAGTAGGAGTACGTTTTCAATATCCCGTTTAAAAATGCCATTTCATTGTTTATAGTTAAATTAAATCCCAATTCCCAGTTTGCCTGTTTCCCATAAATGTCTTTCCGAAAGTTATGTGGTATATATTTTCCGGTTTCCAGGTAATTATAAACAGGCTCGTAGCTGGCGGAGGGCGTCAGGGGGGCAGTTTTACAAGGTTAACTGTGAAATGGCCACGGTCACCTGTCTAGATCCCAGTCCGCATGTAGTTTTGCCCCCCCCCCAAGGCAAAATGTGTTTGCTACACCCCTGTTGAGATAGTCTACTCCCACGTCCCGAAAATAAATGTTACTCCATCAATTATGAGTACCATCAATTATGAGTCAATGGTACACTGACCACGCCATCGCAGTATGTACTTGCTGCAATGCATGTCGATGTTCAAGGAGGAGCAGTTGCACCCCCCTCCCCCCCCCAAAAAAAGGTAAGTCAATGGGAGTCACTTTCCCAGAAGGCCAGAACACACAACCCCCAGGAAAAATAGGTTAGCTAGCTACGCTCCTGTAGCATGCGAATTTATCTCAGGCAGCGCTAGTCAAACGACTATTTGAGCTAGCACACCAGTACCTATATACGCTAGGGCCCCGTAAGGCACTGGTGGCCTTGGTGGCCTGCCAGCAGAGGGCCCTGGCAGTGGCAGCCGACTACTCTTGCTGCTCGTGATGTTAGCAGGGGTGTGTCATTGCTAGCCAATCACGAGCGTGTGTTGTGCGTGTAACAGCTGACGTGTTCACAGTACAGCGGGCGCGGTATCGCCTTCCAACCACGCAAAAGTGCAGGCTGCGCAGTGTGCAGCATTTCACCGCGTGAACCCACTGGCAGGAAGAACAAGCCTGCACCTGCAGCTACAGCACACACGCGTATGGAAAGCATTTTGTACCAAAAAGCATAAAACCTAGTTTTAGACCTTAAAACGAGGATAGCGCTCAATCACTAAATTAATAATTTATAAATAATAAAATATGGTTTATGATTGGCATGCATACATAGACTACAGCGATACCAGAAATGAAAACGATGGTACATAAAATGAGAACGCCAATAATTTGAACAAACAGTATATTAAATACAGCAAGGCATAATTGGGAGTAGGCGGAATGGGATATATTGCCGATTCTGAGAGTAGGCGAAATGGGATGCTAGGGCAATGGAATGTTTACGGCTTGAACACGATATCCATAATAGTGCGTATCCTGGTAACGGATATTTGTTTCTTTAAATGTTGTTTTGAAACTGCGATAAAAGTCTCGCAAACGATGTGGGACGAGAGCGCGTAGTATGTAGTAATGTTACACATTTTCCTATTGTATGTTCCAGATTTGCCTTGCCATGCTATGCGGAGATTCATGATATTAGACTATATTGTATCAGTATAGATATAACAGGAGTAAGATATAATTAGGACCTATCATGATGCTTACTCGATCTGATAAAATACACATTACAACATAATTTTTTTTTTTAATACAATACAATTTAAAATTAATACAGTATTATTATAGGGATTTTTTTCTAATTATACCTATATCTATTTATATTTGTATTATATTTATTTATATTTTTTTATGTGTAATGATTTATATCTATTACTATATTGTCTTATTATGGACGTCCTGATGCTATTTGCCATGCACTGTAGGGTTTGTATTGCTGCTGGTCAATCGTCTTTACAGCATATCGATGCTGTGTGCTATACTATATATACGCTGTTTTTTTTATTCTAAATTGAATTTAGCTGGTTTCAAGCGCCTTTAGCGATATTAAGTTTAAACTGCTTCGTGAGTTCATAGTGGGTTAGCATGTTTGGGTTGTGAGCGTGGGGACGCGTGGCGATCATGCTAAGATAGTCTGAGTTGATGTGATAGGGTGTGACTCTTTTATTTAATGATTTCATGATGGTTATATATGGTGCGTAGTGCGTGGTCGGGAAACAGGCAAGCGTTGTCGCTGAGCTGACGAATCGAGTTCTTCTGTTATGCTAACTATAATTTCGCGCGTGCATCCCCTGCCCTCATACCACCTGCAGCTGAGCCTCTCAGAACGTACGGCAACCATGTGTGCTTAGTATTAAGCGACTTCTTCTTTAGGTATGCACGCACATGGCAACACATTGCAGCGCGCGCATACGCACGCGCGCACATACACGCCTGCCCACGGACACGAACATATTACCCTTGTAAACGTCGCGCATGTACACGCACACACGTACTGTACTCTACAGCCGATAAAAGCTCATCGACATTACGTTTTCGAATTGCCATATTATCAAAGCTAAAATACCTAGAGTGTTACAACGCGAAAACGGGAAAATAGTGCTGATTTCACGATCACAATTATTCCTACTTTGGCCTGCGGAGTCTAGAATAATTTCATGGTATCTGCATTAAGCAGAATTCCTTGCTCTCTACAAAGACAACCGCTTGTTTCCCAATGACGATACTCCATAGGCGGATATCGGCTCTCTAAAACCTCTCCTCCACATGCTTACGCCGCTTTCGCATACCACTTTATTCAGGCAACCCCTACACGCGTACTAAGCATTTTGGCTATCGTTTCGGTCACTCGGCTTGGACGCTGATTAATTCGATGTCACATGCCAAAATTTGGTACTGTACTACAGCCATATAAGTAACCTGAGCTGCCGTTTGTAAAAACTTGATGGAGGCGGCGCTCCACCCATGACTTGGCGAATTAAGCCGTGCTATGGAAAGAATAATGGAAATAAGCGGCATAAGGCGATTGCCACCCGAAAGTCATCTGATGATAACCGAAGACCGTTTCATTTCATAAAGTTATCGCGGAAAAACCCGAACTTTCACCGAAGCGAATGCTTAGACGCGTGTAGGTAGCTGAATAAAGTGGTCATGCGAAGCCGGCGTAAGGCCATGTGGCGAGGGGGAGGTTTAAGGGAGCCGATTATCTCCGCCTAGGAGTATCGTATTGACAAGCGGTTGTCTTGTTTGTAGAGCAGCAAGGAATTCTGCCTTAATGCAGATTACCATGAATTATTCTAGACCTCGCAGCAAGTAGAAAATCAGTAGTGTGAAATAGACTATTTTCGCCTTTTTCGCGTTGAACACTCTAGGTATTATTAGCTCTTGATATTATTATACGTATTCTAACTGCGATACTCGCTACTGCTAAAATCATATTAACACATAACTGTATTGTAAAACTATAAAACACATGCATGTTATAACTTACTAGAGCCATGCTCGCATTGAATACAAGGAGAGCCAACGACACATAGATGAGCATGAGCAATTATGGTGTGGCGATAACATCATAACACAGCAAAGGCAAGCTACTCTGTTGGTTTATCAGATCTAGTGAGTAATGACTATCAGGTAGATAGGCCTAGAACGCTTCTATCGTTGTAAGATATAGCAGTGGAATGGGCGGAGTAGGAGAAGTACGTTTTTCAACCATTCCGTTTTAACAATGCATCTTCATGTGTTATAGTTAAATTAAGCATTCCCAATTCCCAGTTTTTGCCTGTTTCCCCATAATGTCTTTCCGAAAGTTATGTGAGTAATATTTTCCGGGTTTCCAGGTAATTTATAAACAGGCTCGAGTAGCTGCGGGAGGGCGTCAGGGGGGCAGTTTACAAGCGTTTAACTGTGAAATGGCCACCGTCACCTGTCTAGATCCCAGTCCGCATGTAGTTTTGCCCCCCCCCAGGCAAATGTGTTTGCTACACCCCTGTTGAGATAGTCTACTCCACGTCCCGAAATAAAATGTTACTCCATCAATCATGAGTACCATCAATTATGAGTCAATGGTACACTGACCACGCCATCGCAGATGTACTTTGCTGCAATGCATGTCGATGTTCAAGGAGGAGCATTGCACCCCCTCCCCCCCCCGCCAAAAAAAGGTAAGTCAATGGAGTCACTTTCCCAGAAGGCCAGAACACACAACCCCATGGAAAAATCAGGTTAGCCTAGCTGTACGCTCGGCTGTAAGCGCTAGTCAAACGACCTATTGGAGCTAGCACACCAGTACCTATATACGCTATGGGCCCCGTAAGGCACTGGTGGCCTTGGTGGCCTGCAGCAGAGGGCCCTGGCAGTGGCAGCCGACTACTCTTGCTGTCCGTGATGTTAGCAGGGGTGTGTCATTGCTAGCCAATCACGAGCGTGTGTTGTGCGTGTAACAGCTGACGTGTTCACAGTACAGCGGGCGCGGTATCGCCTTCCACACCACGCAAAAGTGCAGGCTGCGCAGTGTGCAGCATTTCACGCGTGAACCCACTGGCAGGAGAACAAGCCTGCACCTGCAGCTACAGCACACACGCGTATGGAAAGCATTTTGTACCAAAAAGCATAAAACCTAGTTTTAGACCTTAAAACGAACTTAAAACTGGGTTTTAAGGTCTTAAAACCCGGTTTAAGGTCTAAAACTAGATTTTAAGGTCTAAAACCCGGATTTAAGAGCTTAAAACCGGGTTTTAGACCTTAAAACCGGGTTTTAGACCTTAAAACCGGGTTTTAAAATCTTAAAACTAGGTTTTAAGAAGCTTAAAACTAGGTTTTACACGCTTTCCCAGGTCTGAAACCAGGTTTTAAGGTTTAAAACCCGGATTTAAGCTCTTAATACCTAGTTTTAGGGCGGAAAACTTGTTTAAGACCTTAAACCAGGTTTAAGATTTTAAACTAGGTTTTAAGTGCTTAATTCGAAGTTTAGAGCTTAAAACAGGGTTTAAGATCTTAAAACCAGGTTTTAAGGCCTAATACCCGTTTCATGGCTTAAACTAGGTTTTAAAGCCCTGTGTAACTATGCAAACTTTAGTTTGCAAACTCGAGCAAACTCGACGATTCGAGCAAACTCGAGCAATCGATGCATCCCAGCAGAACTCGCAGACAACTCGAGTCAGCTCGAGTCACGGATATGTGTGAATCCAATGTCAAGTGTCCAATGTTTGTCTATCTTGCATGGATACACGATCGATACCACTTATTTGATTGGAACTGAGTTACTCCAGACTCAGCAAACTGAGCAACACTAGTTTGCCAAGCACAGGTGCAGCGGCCTAACTTCTGCACACTTCTGCAAAACTAGTTTGCCGAAGTTTTTTCAACTGGTGCTACACTGGCAAACTGTTGGAAACTTTTCTTGGCAAACTCGGAGTTGTTGCTCGAGTTTGCTCTCGAGTTTTTGCAAACTAAGTTTTGCTATTCGTAGACAGGGCTTTAGAGCTTAAAACACAGTTTTAAGACAGCTTTAAAACTAGCGTTTACACTTTCCCGAGGTCTAAAACCAGGTTTCTAAGGTCTAAAACCCGGATTTAAGCTCTCTAATCTAGTTATAGACCTCTAAAAACCGGGTTTTAAGAGCTTTAAACTTAGGTTTTAGCGTCCCGCAGGCATTTAGCTCTCTGATTGGCTAGTTTGCTTATTATATGCTAGTTTTCTGCGGGGCATGCGATACAGTTTCTGGCCAGCGGGAATACGAACAAGAGGGGAGAAGCTGGTGCACGAAGGAGAAAGCGGGGAGAAGTGGAGGGGGGGAGATGGGAGCTTGGCTGGAGGCGAGGGGGAGAAGGGAGACGCTGGTCGGAGAGAGAGGACGGGGAGAAGCTGCGTGGAGAGGGGCAAGGGGAGAAGGACGAAGGTGGTGGAGAAGGAGGACGGGGGAAGCTTTGGTGCGAAGAAGGAGCGAGGGCTGAGAAGCTTGATGGAGAAGGAGGAAGGGAGAAGGAGAGGTGGTGGAGGAGGGGGAAAGCAGCTGAGTGAGCAAGGAGGAAGGGGACGAAGGGAGCTGGTGGAGAGGAGCGGAGAAGCTGGTGGAGAGGAGGAAGGGGAGAGGAAGGAGAAGGGAGCACTGATTGAGAAGGAGACGGCGAGACGAGAGAAGCTGGTGGAGAAAGGAGGAGGGAGAACTGGTGGAGAATGAGGAAGGGGAGAAGGGAGAAGCTGGTGAGGAGGAAGGGAGAAAGGTGGTGGAGGAAGGGTAGAAGCTGGTGGACGAAAGGAGGGGGATAAGGGAGATGGATGAAGGCGGAGGGTTAGCTGGTCCTCCTTCTCCCACCAAGCTTCTCCCTTCGTCCCACTCCTCTTCCAGCAGCTCCGGCTTCTCGACCCTCCTCCGCCTTCCTCCTTAATCGCACCAGCTTTTCTGGGAGTTAGCCCAGTAGCTTAAGGTGCTAAATCTAGAGTTTTCTAACGGTCCTAAAATAGGTATTAAGGAGCTTAAATCCGGGTTTTACGACCTTAAAGACTTAGTTTAGACCCTTAAAACCGGGTTTTCAAAGACGCTTAAAAACCCGGTTTTAAGG
>NW_014577497.1:56380-65268 GCF_000485595.1 Priapulus caudatus
ATTCCGTCAACAAACTGGTTTCTAAGGTTCTTAAACCCGGTGGTTTAAGGGTCTAGCAACTAGATGTTTAAGCGATCTAAAACCCGGATTTAAGAGCTTAAACCGGTTTTCGACGGCTTGAAAACCGGGGTTTTAAACTCTGTAGAGAACGTAGGTTTTACGGCTTTCCAGGTCTGGCAGACCGAGGTGTTTAAGCGTTTATAAAACACATGGAGCTTTAGCTGCGTTATACCTGAGGTTTTGAGGGCCGGAAGACTGTGGTTTAAGACTTAAAACCAGGCTTTTAGATTTTAAAACTAGGTTTTAGTCGGCTTAATCTCGACAGGTTTAAGCCTTAAAGACAGGGGTTTAAGATCGTTTAAACCAGTTTTGAAGGCCTAATACGCCGGTATTTAATGGCTTAAACTAGGTTTTAAGAGACTTGAAGCGCGGGAAGAGTGATTTAAGAGACTGTAAAACTAAGGGGGTTTACACGTTTCCAGGTCTTAAAAACCGAGGTTTGTAAGGATTTCTCCAGACCGGAGTATCTAAGCTCTTTACCTAGATTTAGACTTAAACGAGGTTTAAGGAGCGTGTAAACTGAGGTTTGATACGCTTCCCCGGGCATATTAGCACCTCTGTGGCTAGTTTGCTCTAATATGCGCTAAGTTTCTGGCGGGACTGCCGATACAGTTTTCTGGCCGCGGGAAACACGAACGAGGGGAGAAGCTGGTGAGAAGGAGGAAGGGGAGAGGGAGGAGAATGGAAGGCTGGTGGAGGCGGCGGGGGAGGAAGGGGGAGGACGCTGGGTGTGAGAAGGTAGGAGGCGGGAGGAGTGTGGTGGAGAAGCTGAGGAACAGTGGTGCCGAGAAGGGAGAACCGCTGTGGGAGAAGGCAGGAGGGGAGAGCTGGAGGAGAGAGTAGGGAGGGGGCAGAAGGGCTGGAGTGGGAGAGAGGAGGGCGCGGACACGGGACCCCCCGATGAGTTGGAAGCTGCGAGCCGGGTTAGTAGGCGGCTCCTCGCATTACTCCAGCTATCCCCTCAACATTGGCTGCGCGGCGCCTCCTCCTCACACCGGGCGTGCGACCTGTCTCGAGCCTCCGGTACCCTGATCTCGACTTCTCCACCAGCTTCTCGACAGGGAGAGGACGTACGCCCAGGCTAAGGCTTAAGGGTCTAGAAACTAGGGTTTTACGCGTACTCACTAGGTATTAAGACCTTAATCGGGGTTTAGACCATTAAAACTTAGTTTTAGACCTTACACGGGTTTTAAGGAGCCTGTTTAAAACACCGGTTTTAGTCTAAAAACTAAGGTTTGATGCTTTTTAGCGTACAAAATTGCTTTCCATACACCGGCGGCCAGTTGATCTACCTATATACGAAGCGGCGCGAGTTTTCTATGAATATGATGTCAATGGCCGGCGGTGATGTGCTGAATAGCTGCAGGTGGCGGCGGCTTGGTTACTTGCGGTTTTTGTGGGCCAAAGGGTGCGGTTGGGGAACGGTGCGCGGATAAACCGGACCATGGTGTGGGGTGGTGCCCGGTTGACCGGTCCTTAGAGGTAGACGGTTGATTGATTGTTGGCTGGTTGCTTTGCGGTGTTGCACGCCGGCTGGGCGCTGCTGGCGGTTGGTAGGGTATAGTCAGTATAGTATGTAGCTACATTGGTCAGCTATAGGTGAAAGTGCGGAGAGCAAGGCGAGGGCACCATATGGGGCGATTCGCAGAAGCGCAATTGAGCAAGCCGGCGTGAGCTTCGGATGTCACCTTGGTGTTGTCTTCCGACCAGCTATAGGTTCGGCGAATACTGACACTAGAATTGGAATAGACATTCGGTATCGGTGAGGGCAAACAAAAAAGTTACGTGTTGCTGACGTGATACTATGACGGCCACCGACCTCTAGACGTTAAATTACCGCATACTGGCGCATTGAGTTTCTCGGGCAAAGTTCGGCCACAGTACAAGACGGGCACGATGCAGGGCTTGCTTAGTAAAAATTCCATAGTCACGCCGAGACGATACGAAGAGGTATATAAAGGCATAAGCCGGTAGAGACAGCTTTACCCACAAGCTAACAAAAGTTGGCAGCACTAAATATGACCTCGCTGCAAAAGTGGGTTTGTCGGAATACGGACTCTAAATTACTTGCTATTATGATATTAAATGAATTTAAGCTAATTAAGCTGATTATAAAGTCTTCTGCGATCTTGCATATAAAAGATCAAAATCAGTTGCGAGTCGTTTTAGTTCGGGCACAGTAGGAATTTCTCTTGTTGGCGTGTCAGTGTGGCATGGTGGCATGGGTACAACGTGACTTGAATGCTGACATATGGTCGCAATAGCGCAATGAGCTGTATAAAAAGACAAAAGCTTGGACGAGATCACGCGACGCTTCGCTGTATGAGCGCCCGCTCATCAAAGAGAGGGCGCTTATGAAGAAGTGGAGAGAGAAGCTGGCGGTAGCGCGGACAGCTCGGATGCTGTGCCGTACTCAGGTTTTGAGGAGTAGCTTAAAGCTAGCAAGCTTATTAGGGCCCCAGTTTCACGAGGCCGAAAGGAATTAGGGGGGAGTCTGTACGGATTAGCCTTGGACAAATGACAGTTACACTTTTACATCGCACTGTGGACAGGAAGGGCAAGCAGTGGTGACGTGAGGAGGTTAGCGCCAGTTGTGGCGAGATTCGCGACGATAGTGTACAGAACTGCAGTCTAGTGGAGAAAGTTAGTGCTAACAATCAAGTGTTAAGGATAGAGGTGGCACACAGAAGTGGTATGCTTGGGCAACGTGGGGCAGTTGGGCATCGGATCAAACGCGGTGTGATGTGCGCGGGGTAGAGCGAGTAGGTGAAGAGGCATCGATGATCCAAGTCCACCTCGGCAACTGGTTACGTTGGTGGCTTGAGCTAGTGAGTTTCGAATCATGCTTGAGGTAGGCGACAACGTTATTGTAACGCCGGTACGAGGGTGGGGATTTAACCGTGTGGAGGTTTCTTCCTGTTACTGACGTGCATTAGCGTATACGCTGTAGACAGTGACACCAACAGGTAAAAAAGTAGCAGGCTGGAAACAGGGATGTTTCTGGGTGTTGGCAGCTTACTGTTTCACGTCTGCGGCGGTGAGATGCCTTGTGAGATTGTTTCGTGATGTAATAGAGATTGCCACTGTTGACGAAAAGCGTTGCGAGGTACCTAGTCTTAACGGGTCAGTTTTAGCGGGGCATTGTGCGAGGTATGCGTGTATTCTTTTCCTTTGTATTAGTGCATCCGTGATCGTATCGGAATTATTTGTCGTTACTGAGTTAGGACCTGGAATAGGAGGCGTGCGTGCGCGCCTGGAGGCATGGGTGGAGCGGACGGGAGCGTGAGAATGGTCGATGGAATTGGCTAGCGCGAGGTGATGGCAAAGGCTGTTGAGGAGTAGAATTATTCTGTTTGTTACGGCGCGGCGACAGCTCAGTGGGATTTGCTTCTGTTTGGCGAGATAGACGGTCTATAGAACGTTTAAAGGTGCCAGGCTTGAGTGAATTGCATTGATTCTTCTCGGGTACTGTTAGTTTGGAAAGGACTTATCAATGTAGCGTTTATTGTGATTATAGGCTACCACTAGCATTAACCGGCTACGGCTGCTGTAGAACGGGCAAAGGCGATTTTACTCAGGCGAGGGGTATGCCAGGTAGGAGGCTCTGCTACGGGAGAGGTAGGTGGCGACAGGGATGGTCTGATTGTTTTGTGCCAGTTTATGTGTCTTGGTAAGTATTATGTGCGCTTTCTGGTTTTTCGTATAGTATGTTTCGGGTGTGGGATTTAAAAAAATGTAGTTAGTTGATTGCTCGAGGCTATTATTGTGATAGCTAAATGAATTAGGTAGAGATGGTATTTAAAGTTTTCATGCCTCAAATGGATTATGTGTAACTTGAGATCCCTATATATTCATAAGTTTAATTTTATCTTAAAATGCATCGACATGATGTGTAGTAGTACAAGTGGCGACTCGGCGTTCTGCGTTATGGAGTGTTGCAAGTGGCGCGAATTCTCGAACAGCTTCAGTACATGATAGGCTAGCTGAAATGAGTGTGGCCGTAGGCGGTCTCATCCGTGCGTTTTGGCAAGGCAAACCGATGGATTGTAACAGGTATGCGTGTCCGGTATTTGCTGTCAAGATCAAATCAGAGGGGTGCGGTGACACGCTGTACATCTGGATATTCCTTGTGCAACTCATCGATGATCAGTGACATCTCGTCTAAAAACTAGGTTTTATGCTTTTTGGTACAAAATGCTTTCCATACACGCGGCAGCAGGTGCGGGCTTGTTCTTGCTCCCAGTGCGTGAACCCGTGCGGTATAAACCGCCATGTGTGTCCCTTGCGCTTTCCTTGACTAACTTTATTAGTTATTGCTGTGCTTGCGAGTTTGCACGCCCTGGTGCTGGTTGCTCCGTGTACCTTACGGCTTACGTTATATCAAGGTATTATTAGCTCTTGGTTATATTGATGCAGCAGCAGGCCTAGGGCATCGCGAACGCAATTCCACCCGGTGAACTTTATGTCACCTTGTTTGTCTTCCGACAGTATAGGTTCCGCGAATACTGTAGAATTGGATAGAATTCCTATGGTAAGGGCAAACAAAAAAAATTACGTGTTGCTGCGTTATATCGCACCGACCCTAGACGTTACATTATCATTGCGTTCTCCGAAGTTCGCAATTACAAGACGCCACATGCCAGGGTTGCTTATAAATTCCATATCACGCCGAGCTACAGTATATATAGTAACCGTAAGCTCAATTGGCAATAAATATCTCACTCAAAATGGTTTGTCGTACACTTATTATTATATCTATTAATGAATTAAGCTAATTGCTATTAATAAATCTATTGCGATCTTGCATAAATAAAAATAAAAATATTGCAGTCTTTTAGTTCGGTATATGACATTTCTCTATGTTTGCGTGTCAGTGTGCATGGTGCATGTACAACGTGTTGAATGTGACAATATGGTAATAGCAAATAGCTATATAAAAAAAGATAACTTGACTTTGAGTTGAATGTGGGGCAGAAAGGTGTTTCCACCAATCCACCGGGCTAGAAACAATGAAAAACAATCTCTACAATTTGCGAAGAGTTTGAGCATTACTTGATCCTTATGTACACGTGGGTCCACACTCTATTTGTGGTGGCTAAGGATTTCTGTGGTGGTGCAAAATCTATTTGTTGTGGCTACAATTTTTGTTGGCCCACAGTCTATTTCTCTGCAAGTGACATTCCTGTATGTTTGCTTGTCCGTGTGCATGTACTCTCCCATGTAAGTGTTGAATGTGACAATAAGGTAATATAACTTGACTTTGCATTGCATGTGGGGCAGAAAGGTGTTCCACCAATCCACCGGTCTAGAAACAATGAAAAACAATCTCTACTATTTGCAAAGAGTTCTAGTATTACTTGATCCTCATGTACACGTGTGTCCACACTCGATTTGTGGTGGCTAAGGATTTCTGTGGTGGTGGTGGTGGTGGGCACAGTCTATTTCTCTGCATTTCCCGTCAGACGTAAGTGGTTTATATTGTTAATTTGAATATGTTTGTTTTCCAGATACCAGCGCACATCTGTTTGTGAAAATGTGCAGCAGAAATGTAATAGAATAAATCAGACAAAAATAGTAATATATTGAGTCTTGCCGAATATAGTACTAACTGAATGAAATAGAATATATTGGAATAGATTAGAAATTTGGAGTAGAGAGATAACATCTAAGCAGGACTTAGTAACGTCAGGAGTAAGATAATATAGATCTATATTATCTTACTCCTGGTAACGTCACTAAGACAATACAACACAACTGCTCCAATCGTGTGGTTCCAGGGTAGCGTGTTACAGTATAGCTCGAATCGCTCGAGTTTCACTTGCGTGTCGACGATAACTGCGATGGGTTTTCAACATTTCAGGCATCCGTTACAGCGAGGACTGCAGCAGGGATGAAGTCCGCGCTCTCTCCGCCCTGATGACTTACAAATGCTCCGTTGTTGACATCCCGTTTGGCGGCGGCAAGGCTGGCGTCAGGATCAATCCGAAGAAGTACAGCGAGGATGAGCTGGAGAGAATCACGCGACGCTTCGCTGTTGAGCTAATCAAAAAGGGCTTCATGGGTGAGAGAAGAGGCTGGCGTACTCGACAGCTGATCTGTGCTCCTAGTTTGAGATAGCTTAAAGCAGCAACTTAATTGGGCCCCATTTTCAGAAGCAAAATTAGTCTTACATTAGCCTTGACAGTGACATTACCCTTTTCTCAAACACTGTTGACAGAGACATGGTGAAGTTACCAGTTTCTCACACATAGTGTACACAACTCCAGTCTATGAGGAAAAGTTAGTGCTACAATCAATGTTAAGACTAAGTTTGTATCTGACAACTGGCCCTTGGCCATCATAAAACCGGTTAATGTTCCTAGGCATAGTAAGACATGTAGATGTCCCCATGGCAACTGTTGTTGTGCTTCTAGTGATTTCATCATTTGGGTAGCAAACGTTTTACCCTAATGCTATTAACCTTGTATGTTTTTCTGTACTGAGTGCATTAGGTTCCTAAAGCATGCACTACAGTAAAAAAGTAGGCTGAACAGGGTATTTCTGGTGTTGGCAGCATACTGTTACGTTGCCTGAATCCTTGTGATTGTTTCTCATGTATAAATTGCCACTGTAGTGACAAAGCTTCCCAGGCTAGATTAAATGCTCGTTTAGGGGCAATTTCAGTATGCGTGTATTCTTTCCTTCATTAGTGCATCCGTATCAGTATCAGAATTATTTTCGTTATGCATTTAGGACCTGGAATAGACGTGCCTGCCCCTGACATGGGTACAGGAGAGCGTGAGATGTCATGGATTGCTAGCACATATGCAAAAACTTTAGGTAAATTATTCTTTTTTACCCCACCTCAGTGAGATTCTCTTTGTTTGCCGATAACAGACTATAGAACCGTTTAAAGTGCCAAGGCTCTTGGTAATTCATTGATTCTTGCTCGGTCTGTTATTTGGAAGGTTATCAATGTAGCGTTTATTGTCGATTATAGGCTACCTAGACATTAACGGCTACGGCTGTGTAACGGGCAAGCCAATTTCTCAGGGAGGTATCCACGGTAGAGTCTCTGCTACGGGCAGGGTAGGTGGCGAAGGTGTCTGAATTGTTTTGTGCAGTTTATGTGTCTTTAAAGTATTATGTGCCTTTCTGTATATTTTTTTGTATTTAAAAAAATATATATATTGATTGCTCGAAGCTAATTATTTGTGTCCTAGAATGAATAGTTAGAGATTGTTTTAAAAGTTTACACTGCTCAAAGGAATTATTGTACTTAGAAATCACTATATATTCATAATTATTTTTATTAAATGCCAATGTCAGCATGATGTGTTATAACAAGTGCACTCCTTCTCTAGGGAGTGTTCCTCGCAATAGAACAGTTCATAAATGAAGCTAGCTACATGAGTTCCATTGGTCTCACTCCTGGTTTTGGAGGCAAAACCATGATTGTACAGGTATGCTGTCCTATTTGTGTATCAATCAGGGTGATAGACACCTTACATCTGATTTGCCTTGCCTCAATCGTAAATCAGTGACACATCAAATGTAAGAACCTGAGGTTAAAGGGTGACAAATCTTTATCAAGCAGTAGATTAAATTTGAAAATGGTCCGCATTTCGCAATAAAATAGAGACAACACATGCAATTCAATTGCGACTGCCTGGGTTAAAAACTGTATCAATGGGTGTTGTGGTCCTACTGTGCATTTCCATTACCTAGGTGTTAAACATTGAAAGCTTGGTGTACGGAACAACATTGAAATCTGTAGCTCTCCAATATAATTAGGCTAATACTACTCTCACTTGATTAGGGTTTCGGTAACGTGGGACTTCACTCATGCCGCTACCTGCACAGAGCTGGAGTAAAGTGCATCGGTGTTCAGGAGTGGGATGGTGCTATCTACAATGCAGAGGGCATCGATCCAAAGGAACTAGAGGAATATAAACTGGTGAGCAGAGTTATCATGTACACACTAAAATCGTTGTACACTAAGGGAGGGCCTGCACCAAACATCATGGTGGAGTTGGCGTTATACGCTCAACCTTTGTTGTATTATCTAGGGTCCAAATTTTATTTTTACAGATTTGCTGAGACGATTTCAAGCAAATCTGTAGTCAACACATTAGCCAAAAGTTAACGGATTCAAAGTGTATTACTAATCGCACTGTGAATCAATAACTTCAGCTTATTATAGCTGAAGGGGTCGTTGTCGTATCAGGTACTACGGATATGTACCCGAGGTACATATATGTTTACACAAAGTGTACCAGACTTGTACTACAGAAGTGTACCCTAACCCTAACCCTAACCCTAGCCCTAGCCCTAGCCCTAACCCTAACTCTAACCCTAACCCTAACCCTAACCCTAAACATACCTCATATAAAAATATAAACATAATACTAAACAACCTAAAACTACCTCCTAATTATATAAAAATATAAACATAATACTAAACAACCTAAAACTACCTCGGGTACATATCTGTAGTACCTGATACGACAACGACCCCATCTGCCTTATTATATAGTTACAATTATTGTAAATTTAAATCTGTATTTCAATCTAACACCTTACCTTGTACCTTTGTATGCCATAAATTTGTCCAAATATATACAGATTTGTCAAATTTTGACAACGACCCCATCTGCCTTATTATATAGTTACAATTATTGTAAATTTAAATCTGTATTTCAATCTAACACCTTACCTTGTACCTTTGTATGCCATAAATTTGTCCAAATATATACAGATTTGTCAAATTTTGAATGGTTATGCTAGTGCATTAGGTAAAAAAAAAATTTTTACAAATTGTATCACTGTACATTATAAATCTGTGGGCA
>NW_014577497.1:68238-90101 GCF_000485595.1 Priapulus caudatus
TGGTCCAGTAAAATTTAGTCCGGTCCAGTAAATTTTACTGGCTTGGTGGACCGAAGGTCCAGTGTTTAGAAATTTCATTCGTGAAGACTGAGATCGTAGGGACAAAATCATAACGGAGAGAGAGGACCGGGAAGCTGAAGCGCGCCACATCAAGAACGCACTAAGAAAATGCGGCTATCCTAATTGGACACTCGGAAAAGTGTCCAAGGAGATGCACACATCACGGGAAAAAACAACATCTCAAAAGAAAACTTCCACGGAGAAACCGAAGGCGATGATCGTCCTACCCTATGTCAGAGGGGTCACGGACGTAGTTCAGCGTCACCTAAAAAATGCAGTTGTGGCGTCAACAGTGAGACCGTTTGAGACTCTAAAACGGCTTTTGGTACATCCTAAGAACAGAACAGATATGCACAACATTACGGACTGTGTTTACAAGATACCGTGTGCAATGTGTGGAAAAAGTTACATTGGAGAAACTGGTCGAAAATTTAAAACCCGCCTAAAAGAACACAAAAAGGACGTAGACACCGTAGCAACCAAATCGTTCACAAGGGCCCAACGAAAACAGTCGGCTACCGAAATCACCAAATCCGCGATCACTCGCCATGTAGCGAAGGACAATCACACCATCGATTGGGAGAATTCGAAGATCATCGATCGCGAGCCTATCAAAATCAGGCGATGGATTAAGGAGGCCATCTGGATACGCAAGACCCCAAACATCAACCGGGACGAGGGGGGATACAGGCTTAGTCACGTGTGGACTAAGCTATTGACCACCACACCATCTGGTGGTCAAAACTGATAATCATCAGTCAGCTTTGAGAAAGCTTCCTGACAGGAGGCGAAACGTCAGCGGTACGTTTCAAACTTGCACGGTTGAGTAAAAATTAACTTTGTTATTTATATTATTCTACCAACCGAATGAACTTAATTAATGAAAAGGGCTAGGGGTTTTGATATTTAAAAAAATTATGCAAATTAGGTTTTGGCAATTATATAGCATATTATAATATAGACATGCAGATAACAGTCTGTGGTGTCACACTCGTCTGGTTCGTTTTACAAGATTTCATTGACAATATCTTTAATGCAAAATTGGTATTTCCTCTCCACCCTGCCGATAAAACGTCTATATTAGAGTAAAGTTTTACAAAACATGTCGGAACGCAGCATAACAATTTATTTCGAACGTCATCGCTAAGAAACATCAAAGCGGGTATAGTGCCATCTACCGCCACAAATTGTGATTTATTTTGGTTTATAAATTATTATTGCGATATACAGATCGCAACCGTGTGCTACCGCCTAGAAAAACTAATACGAAGTAAACACTTCCATGCAACCAATTAACCTTTGACAAAAGTTGTGTTATGGGCAGGGAAACACCATTGTCACGTGGTATATAGCAGCTACGTGGAATAAGCGTATCCTCTCAATCTTACACGTTACACATCGGGAGCTCCGCTTTTAGGCAGTGCCTAAATCTGAATATTATAAAAACGTTAAATGGCAATCATTTAGGTGTAACGCCATTACTCGCCCACATCTCAGACTTTCACATCTCAAACATTTATTTTCGCATAAAAAATTACACATAATTATCAAGAGTATATAATGGGAGTTCTCCCATATATACTCTTCGTTTCTATAATGTACGTCGATGGTTGCTCAATTAAAACTGACTTCTTCTCACTCACTCATTTGTGTCCTTTTTTGTGGGGAGCTACAGTGTCATTGACACTTTCATTTAATTGTGGCCCTGTGGAATAAGAAATCGCTCCTCAAAAGCGGGAAATTTAAGCGACGATGCTTCTGTTGTCGTCTCTGCATCATCGTTCGTGATTCATCTGTTTACGTGTGCTGCGCATTAAACCGTGGTCATGATCACAAGCCGTGTCCCTGCGATTTCAGATGAACGGCACGATCGTGGGTTTCCCAGGGGCCGAGGCTTACACGAAGGATGAGAGCCTAATATACGAGACTTGTGACATTCTCGTGCCGGCAGCTAGCGAGAGACAAATCCACAGCGGCAACTGCCATAGGGTTAAGGCCAAGGTGAGATAATTAGTGCTCAGAGTTTAGCATTATGTTTGATTAGTGAATGAGACGAAGTAGAATTGGGGAAGAACTTGTTGTTTTTAGCTCACCTTGACATCGTCAAGATGAGGTATTGCTATGGGTCGTCGTCCGTCGTACGTCCGTCCGTCCGTCAACATTTGGCTACGGTCAACGATAACTCAGGAACCGTTTGACCCACATGTTTGAAATTGGGTATAGTTGTTACTGCTATGCTCCCATATTGAACGTCCTATTTTGGAGCACGCCAGTTGACGTACTTTCGAGCCACGGTAATTTTTTGGCAAAAATGGGAATTGCCATTAGTCAGTTCAGGTTCAACGGATTTTGCTAATTTTTGGTCAGTTTTACAACCTGTTATTTTAGTTACAGTGTAACTTGATTATTGATAAACCATATTTTATATTTGTATAGCACTTCCGTTTAATCTGCGATTTGTTTCACCCTATGTCTGTTTCTGCATTATCCAATATTTTCAATTATCCAATCACCTATAGGTCCTGTTTTGGCTGGGTAAACGAGACTTTATATACAGATGGATGGACGTGTGTGTGTGTGTGTGTGTGTGTGTGTGTGTGTGCGTGTGTGCGTGTGTGCGTGTGTGCGTGTGCGTGTGCGTGTGCGTGTGTAATCGTGTCACGATTATTTTTCTAAGATTATTGCTGAGGGAGCAAACGGACCGACAACACCAGCAGCAGACAAGCACTTCTTGGCCAACAACGTTCTCGTAATCCCGGACCTCTACTGCAACGCCGGTGGTGTCACCGTCTCCTACTTCGAGTGGCTTAAGAATCTAAACCACGTCAGCTATGGACGTCTCACCTTCAAATATGAGAAGGAATCCAACTATCACCTGCTAGGTCTGTACATAGCTATAGCATAGTCTGTAGGCTATTACATGTTAGATAAATTGTGATGCAAATGACACCAAATACACGTGTTACGGTTGGCCAACTAATGAAATATCAGTAGCACTCTAGCAATATTGCAATAGTATTACTGAACAGTAAGTTCCCTTGATGATCCTACTTTAAAAGCAATATTTGCCTTGGTGTGCAGACAACTTGTTGTGGTGCCCTAAAAATTTCCGTGAAGGAAAATTCAATGATGATTGAAATGATTCAATGAAGAGGAATGTTTGCCTTGCCCTAATAAAACTTGAAATGCTGAAAATTTTTTAACTAACCCCTGCTTCCTCTGTTATAGAGGAGATTTCGGCCGCTGTGGTAACATGTCGGGTGTTTCGATGTTGCAGAGAGCGTGCAGCACTCGTTGGAGCGCAGGTTCGGCAAAAGCGGGGGAGGAATCCCGATCATCCCGTCAGAGTCCTTCCAGGAGAAGATTGCTGTAAGTGGCCGTGTGCGGGGTTTACGTAAACGTAGATGGGGCTGCATGTGTTAACACTAATGCAGTCGAATGGAGATAGGTTTAGTGGAAATTGTCAGATCATGAACCCGTGATTTGATGCGGGAAGTGATTCTGTAATATTGCTGCTTAAATTGTGCCGTTATTTAATGTGCAACTACAATGTGTAATTGTGACATTAAACTGTTAAATAACTATGAACCGATTGTCAGAAACGTCAAAATTAGTCATGATATTGCAGGTCTAGGAGGTCAGAACTTTTGTACAAGGGGTCAGCAAAAGTTATGATGTCTTAGTCACATGACAGTCATAAAACTGTTTGTGATATTTCTGACATGGGCCCATGACATTACATTATCTTCAGCTGGTATGAACCCGATTGCTTTTGTTTCGTGCAGGGTGCATCTGAAAAAGACATCGTTCACTCTGGATTGGCTTTCACAATGGAAGGATCGGCTAGGGTAAGTATCGGTGTCACCTTGCATTCTATTTATATTTTGTATTTTTTCTATTTTAAACTAGCATTTGCCGCTGCATCTTGCAGTGCATCATTACAAAGCTTGCAGTGACAGATGGTACGGTGTGCTCTTACCTATGTCAATATTGGTTGCTGCATAATTGATGATTTAGTCTGATCACGAATCCTTATAGAAATACCGTACAAATTATTTAGCAGGGACTGTTTCAAATTTCACAGCAGTGCTTCCACTCCTTGTTGCAATAGCATTTGATATGCCAACATTGATTGATTAATTGATTGATTGATCGATTGGGACATCAGACATTTATATTAGAATGTCATAGAATTTTATTGTCTCATAGGATTAATTTGGAGGTAAAATATTTACTGGAGCCTTACTGCTTACTGCTTTACTGCTGTCTTTGTCAAGCTTTACTGATAAGCAGAGCTCTGATCTTGTCACCAAGTGGCAGTAGGTGCAGTGGATGGTTATAATAACATTAACAACGGGAGCAGATCAACTTTCGAAACTGTCCCTGAAACTAGCAAATATTTAGAATTCTTCACGAAATTAAAATATTTTACATCGGATATTACCGCTATTGATGACTTATGATGTAATCTGTCTGCTTGCAGGCGATCATGCGCACAGCTATGAAATACAACCTGGGTCTGGACCTGCGCACAGCCGCCTACATTAATGCCTTAGAGAAGATCTACTACCATTACAGAGCAGCTGGTTTCACCTTCACATAATCAGCGTACGTGCAGAAGTCACTCGGTTTCTATTTCACGAACGATTCCATCAAGGATGACCCTTGCCTCTACGCTCGTACAGTAATTTATCCTACTGTGATTCATCTCTGTAGACGCGTGGGTGCGCTGCGGTAGCTATTATTAATCTAGGTTTGTTATGTTGAGTCATTATCCTGCGCACGTCGTACATCATCGAGCTTCATTCGTATATCATGTCTTAGGAGAATGGCAGTTGGTGCACATTGGACGTCGGGGTCTCTGTCGCGCTAGTCATAGTTTGCAAGTCCCCATCTAGATTCCCGTCAAGTAGGGTTTCATTGACTATGGCGTGAGGAGAGTAAGGTTGCCCGGTGACTAACCAAGAGTGCTTGTTTTGCATATCGTTAATCGGGCTGACCAGCTGGTCAAGAAAATGGAGCCTGCGTGCTTCATTCCCCCGGTGTTTGTTTCAGGCAGTTCCCGACAGTTGTATCTCTTGGTCGACCTCTTGCTTTGCAAATGGTAGTATCAAGTACCAATTAAGTAGCAATCATGGCATATTGACAGACTGGCACCATGTTGACAACAGTCTTTTTCGGCAGGGAGTGATTGTAGAATTTACTCAATGAAATCACGAATGTATCCTCGTGCTGTTACGACAGTTGTGTATGAAATGGTGTGTAATGAATTCTTAAAGAGTTGATATATATTTGTAGGTTGCACAGAAGGATGTGCTAGGCGTGACAGGCTCTAGACAGGACGTTTTCGTTCTCTGTGTTACATGTCTGATCATTAGAATAACGATACATGATTCATATGGATACTAACTACGATGTACACGTGCATGACGCACACTTTCTTCTGATGAACCGCGATCATTTGTGTGAACAATCTTGTTTAGTAATAAAATATGAAATGTAACAACCGATGGCTTGTGTTGTAATGATTCGATTATCAGTTAAGTCATAAGCACAATGTCATGATGTACAATTTATGTACAATGTAATGTACAGACATGATTAGAGCTTAGAGGGCTGTATCACCCTATAATAATTGAATTTATTGATACTGATTGATATTCTGACTACTTGAAACTTGCTCACACATGTGCTCCTATTCTTATCACGTCCATTGTAGGCATGATATATATATATATAATGTACTGAGAACTCCTAAAGAATTACTACTAAAAGCCGTTTTCTGCCATCACTGGTCCTATAGCACCATTTATTTCACCCGTTACATAAATACAAACCAGCTCAATCCATTTATACAAAATATTTAAATTTGTTTTTGTTCAGTATAGAAGTATTAGGCCTACTATAACTGTAGAATAAGAAATATATTGTTATTGAGATGCCAATTACAATATAACCCTAGTAATGACGTAATTTCTGTCAATTATAACTTCTATATATCACAGGATACTGTATGTTTTAAGATGAAATAGGCAACTCGGTTTATGATCAAGCCAACAATAATCAACTCTAAAGGTCAGAGCCTCAGAGGTCATACCTTTGTCACGACGCGAATACATTACATATATCTCCTATGAGAACAATTCATTTCTCATCGTGAATTCCAAGTAAAATCCGTCAACAACATGCGAGATTACCAAAATATTTCCATACAGCAACAACGTTTGCAATGTAAGGGCATGTAACCAGTGCATTATTTAACAGTAATGTTAATGTATTACCGATTACCTCTGACGCTGCAATATAAAAGCGTATATATGGCACTATAAGGTAAAGTTTCCACCAAAATAGTTCGATGTGCAAAACATATCACAGATAAATACAGCACGTGTACGAAGATGGAAGAAATAAGCGCAAATCAATATCATTTCACTTGAATGATATGAAAAGTACACGTAGCAGCTTTTGATATTCAATGTTACTTAATGTTATTCAATGTTAATTCAAGAACCGCGTAATATTATAAGAACAGCGTCCTATTACTATGATATAATAACTGATGTATACATATATATGTATATATACACATATATATACTATAAACAGAGATATATATATACAGATATGTACACGTAAATACATATATAATAATATTGCCTCTTTAATATATTAATTAGGAAGACAAATGAAGGAATACTTTCTAGTGCAATTGCTTCTCAAATTAATATTGATGACAAATTTAATCTATGTTAACAGCCCATACTACGTTACATCAAGTGACTATAATTTTAGTATATAACTCAATATAATAGTTAAGTTTACGTGTGTACTCACACAATATTATGGTTTTGCATGGCAAGAAACAGAACGTGGGTGCGTGTAACAGCGACCGTGATATTTAGTTGTCATGAGGAGGTTCATGCAGATGGTTCGTGTATAAATCCCTACACTGCCTTACACTGTCCGTGAGGTCTAAAAATCAATGGCACCTTACAAGTGGCACCTGCATAAAAATCCGTTTTCCTACAACAAGGAAAAATCTCAGTGGCATGATCAACAGGCAATAGCATGTATGTAACGCACACATATAACTACTACATACATGTAGGCAAATTACTCAGATGTAAACATAATACCAGGGGTTGGTAATGACAAATAATGATATAATAACAAAACATGAATGGCATGAATAATTATATTTGTCATTTTCACCCCTGATATTACCAACTGACAGCACCAACAACGTTATGTACTGTACGCACACTTTACAGACCCTGTACTTAATATAATGCTGTATAAAATGCTATATATCTATATATATATATATGAAGTATATCATATATGAGATAAGCATTAACGAATGATATGACCAGTGTCTCGCCGGTGATCTACAATTACATGTCCTGTAGATTTTCCCACTTCAACGTTTTATCATTCACAATCATTCTCTCTAGAATCAATTGCAGGGAAATGAAGACACCGCCTATATGAACACGTGAATTCATCACACCCTCTCTGAATAAGGCACAGTTTCAGTTCAAGTACACGTTCAACAAAGAGGTCTGTGGGCATTGAGTGAGTAGAGCAATATTAAACTTTCTTACAGACAATATTAGATACTTTTGAGTTCTGGCTGCGCATGACTCCTTGATTCTTTCAAAGGTACGCCACTTAGACCAAGTCAACGAGCATTCAGACAATTAGACAAAAACTCGTGTATATTCTCTAACAGCTTGGCTTAAATAAAATCCTAAATCTTAAAAACATTATATCTTAGCTTATTAAGAGCTACACTTGCTGGAGATATTTGTACTACATTATTATTCTGTGTAATGCCCGTTTCGGGCTCTCACTAGGCGTATATATATTGCTGGAGAGGTAAAAACTTATGAACAGACTGTATACCTGTCCATCGCAGACACGTTCATTTCACGGAAGCGACAACTAGGACATCACTACTCTAAGGTTTTCCCTCACGGTGGCGACGCGGCTCGCTCGAATCTGTCCTGCAGAGACTTCACGCTGGCAGTAGCAGCTACCTCCTGACCCGCCTTCCCAGTGGCCGTGTCCTGCAGCATTGCCGCCGGCTTCGCTGGAACTGGTGGTCGTGACATCTTGTCTTCTGCGGAGGGTGGGGCAGTCGGTGGCTTCCCTTCAGGGGGCGGCGTGGCAGGGAGGGATGACTTACTCGCTAGGGAAGGCTTAATAGGGCGTGCTACTGTCTCAGGCTTGAGAGGAAGCACTGCCTTGCTAGGCCTGCCAGGGGGCGTTGCATTGCTGGGCTTTACAGGGGGCGTTGCCTTGCCGGGCTTGCCAGAGAGTGCCGTCTTGCCATTTGTGTGCTGAGGCTTAGCAGACGGCTGCGACTCCAGCATTGGTTTGGCAAGAGGCTGCAACTTGTCTTTTACTTTCGTCTCAGACTGATCACCTCCCACGGACAGAGGCGAGGCAGCAGCCAAGCCATCAGATACCGACCCACCACGCTGCTGTTGTTGCTGCTGCTGCTGCTGCTGCTGCTGCCGTGGCTGCGGTACACTCACTCCGTTTTTTGTTGGTGGTTTCTTGTCCCTGGGAACAAGAGGAGGGTGTTCCACAGGCGAACCAACCTTCCCATCAAACCCTCCAACAGCAGCCATCAGTGGCTTCAAGGGAACCGGCGGCGGTGGCTTCGACGACGCGGAAACAGTCGCTGATGGCGCATCTTTCTGTGACTTGGGCGGCGCATCTTTCAGGTTTCGCATGCGCTCGGCAGCGGGAGGCGGTGGAGGAGGCGGTGGTAGACTATCCCTCCTCACTGCGGCGGAGGAGGGAGGCAGTGCTGGAGGACTGTCGCTCCTCACCGCGGTGGAGGCGGGAGGCGGTGGGGGCGGGGGCGGCGGTAGGTTCTGCCTCTGTTCGGCACTACTCAGCCGGCGACGCAGCTGCTGTGGCTTCTTGGGAGGCGCGGCCACCGCCGCCGCCGATGACGAGGACGAAGAAGCAACTGCATCCCCTTTCTCCTGCAAGCCATCCACTCTCTCTGCAACTTCCGCGGCTCGACGGTGCACGCCATTAGAAATGTCCTTGTTGATCCGAGGAGAGAAGCCTCTCGGTAATAGTGGCGGTGCGACATCTGAGGTATCGGGTTCGGGATTGGTACCAGCATTACTCCCACTGCGCACGGGTTTAGCAGCTTTCGGCACGGCAGGAAGGGCCGGCAACGGCTTGCGTTGATCGTGGACACCTGCTGGAATCGACTTGTCCTCTGCAGACGTAGGTATAGGTGTCTTTCCAACCTTCGTGTTCTTTTTAACGGCGTTTCTCTGCTGTGTGGTTGATTTTAAGCTGCCAGGAGGTGGTGGTGGGCGAGGAGGAGGTGGGGTCTTCTGTACACTCAGAGGGTTAGGGTTGACCTCATTTGGGACTGGGTTATTACTTCCTGTAGTCAGGGCATTACGGCCGGCTTGCGCTTCAGCAGGGACAGCATTGCCATCACTTTCACAGCCAGACGAGGCTCTTTGCCGTGGCTGTTTATCGGGGGAAGTTGCATGCACTGGTTCTCTCACAGAAATGGTTGGTTTCTCCGGTAAAACTCTATGTTGTAGTAGCTGAGTAAGATCCGACATCAAACTGTCATTTTGATTAGTGACTGCCTGTTTCCTGGCAGGAGAAGGACTGTGTTCCTGTTTCCTGGCAGGAGAAGGACTGTGTTCCTGTTTCCTGGCAGGAGAGGGACTGTGCCTCGTTCTAGGACTTGGGATGTTATTTGATCCCTTCGAAGGTGATAGACCTCTGACAGGGGATGAAGTAGTATCTTCCAAGGGAGAACTGCTCCTTTCATCTGGGCAAGACGACACTAAATTTGTCTGGGCTGGTGTCTGTCGGTTTAGAACTTTTTCTAGCATCTCCTGCACTTTCCTCACAGGAGAATCCTTTACAGATAGTTCATCTGCATCCAGAGGGCGCTGACTAGTAGAAATCGGCGTTGCCTGCACGCCGCTGCCCTCGGTTGCATCACTGCTGTTTACGCTTGTGGTCACTGCAGAAGATGAGCTGTCATCACAGGACTGCACTTCCTTAACCACCTCACTCGATGATACAGCTGCGGCTGCAGCCTCTTCATCATCACGCTTTCCACTCTCACCTTGCACGGGCAAACGCGGCGGCATCTCCCACTTGGGTCTCACGCCGCTCCGGGGCACCGGCGGCAGCACCCTCTCCGTGCGCTCCCCGCTGGCGCCGTCTGGCGAGCTGCGGCCGACTCCCATGACATCGTACACGCAGTCATAGATGTTGTGCGGCTGCGACGACGACGGCGGCAGCTGGGTGCCGTCGGGGCTTCCCCTCACCGGTGCGTCCACCTCATCGTACAGCATTTCCCCTGCGCCCCCGGCTGCGCCACGCGCCTTACCCGCGTCGCGCTCGCCGATGTCGCTGTAGATGTGAAGGTCGTAGAGATCGGGGTCGCAGTCGAACTCGGGGCGAGGCGCCGGCTGGCGCGCAGCGGAGGCGGCGAGGGGCTGGGGCTTGTAAGCCCGGCGTTCTATGTAGGTGGACGGCGCCCAACCCTCCCGGTAGCCAATGCGAATGAACCACCAGCCGGACGTGTTTCGCTCGAGCAACTGACCGGAAGAAGGTAACAGAAAGGTATGCTTTAGATGTATGGGCAGCAATGCACAATAAACATATATATATATATATATATATATATATGTGTATATATATATATATATATATCTTATATATATTTTATAAGTCCACATACCGATCTAGATCTGACCATCCAGATGACGCACAAAAGCCTTTTTACCAATCACACTTTCTATCGCTGAGATTTGCAACGACGAACTAGTCTGAATCGGTCACTGCATGGCCCTGCCGGCTACACACACACTACGCGATCACACTGTGAACTCCCTCCACTACTCGATACCTCTCTGGCCACACTGCCTTCCCTCGTGAACTCTCATTACTCACCTGAATCGTTTCTCCAGCTTTGAAGCTGATTCCGTCACCGACCGTGTCCTCAAAGTCAGCGATCGTCACATAGCGCAGCAGGTGTGGTGAATATCTAGGCCGTGGAGGTGGCTTCTACAAGGAGTGAACAACAGTTACATCATAGGTAATTACAGTTCTCACAAAGATTGATTGAATTACCTGAAAAAGGACATTTAATTGCATTTATGAAAAGGACATTTTATACCATATATGTAATCACTGACAATAACTAAAATGTAATGCTATTTCGGAGAGAATGGTGAAAATAATAGTGAAATGCTATATATATTCAGAAGTAAATAAAAAAAATTTAAATATATATATATACATGATCCACAGGCACAAACTTGCTTGTCCCAACAAATTCGTAAAGGTACGCCCCCCTCCTCCCATCGAGAAAGATCAGTAGAACAGCGCAGTGCGCACCTTTGCCGACTTGTCGAGCGACTGCGCACTAGCATTGAGACTCCCAGTGGAGTGAGTGAAGATGCTGCTGCTGCTGCTGCCGCTGCTCGCCCCTGTGACGTTGGTGATGGATGAGGAACCACTAGACGTGCGCGCGCTGAGCGGCAGACTGAGCGGCGGTCGACCACTTATAGATCCGGCTGTGTGACAAAACACACCGATTAGTCATTTGTGCACCGCACCGCGATCATGTGTTTACGTGAGGGGGATGTATTTATATCAAATGTATCAAATGTGTATGTGTATGTATCAAATCATGGGTTTATGTGAGGAAATGACATGGAGAACAAGCCCTGATTTTAACATCTGCACATTTATCTATCAACATCTGCATTTTCTCTACTAATTATTTTCGTGGGGCTGCGATTAATCTGACGACTGCTCCCCAAGAGAGAACGCCAGTGTTGTAGGTCTCGAGGCCGGTCTTGGTACATACATAGTACACAACTGTACATATTGTAACACGCAGTTTACAATAATTTAAAACTAAAACTCCTAGGTTTTCTAGATACACGGCTTAATCTTGTAACGTTTTCAATGGCTCGATTAAGATTCTTGTCCCTTTGGTTTGAATCTGCTGTCACTTCGTCCCTTTGCGCTTTTTCTACCACTTCTTTCTCTTCTTCTACCACTTCGAAGGTACTAGCACTCTCTCATTTGGTTCAGCAAGCCGTGTCATTCTCGTAAAACACAAATGGATCCGTTACTTTGACACGTTTCATGTCTCTGTGTTTTCGGCTGACTATACACTTTCGAATGTCTAAGATGCACTGTTACAGTGACAAAATGATGACTTACGCGTAAAGCCTGGCGCACATTGCCGAACATTTTCCCGAACAAATGTTTTTGTCTGGCAATGTGCGGGTGAACAATTGCTGAGCGCACATTGCCGAACATTTTCCCAAACAAATGTTTGTCCGAACAAATGTTTTTGTCTGGCAATGTGCGGGTGAACAATTGCTGAGCGCACATTGCCGAACATTTTGCAGCGAACAACCTCGTGGCGCCGTCTAGTAGCTGTGTTGTAAAGAGTCACGTGATCGGCGCATGATTGGGCACAAAAATCATGTGACCACATATTGTGCTGCTATTGGTTACCACTTTACAAATGTTCCTAGAATTGTTCGACATTCAGCGCACATTGACGAACATTCGACGAACAATGTTCGAGATATCAAACATTTCCGATCTTCAGAAACATTGTTCGGAATAAATGTTCGGCGACTTTTTTCACCGCACATTGCCGAACATTTCATGGAACATTGCTACAATAATGTTTTTGAGCAAAATGTTCGGCAATGTGCGCCGGGCTTAAGTCGTCATTTTCCTAAAGCGACACAAATATGCTGGTCCCAAAAGTGTCGACTTATGCAAGTTTTACTGTACTTTCTATTTCATGCAAACAAGTGACAGATCCATGGGGCAGGAGACACCCCCCCCCCATTTTTGAACAAACACATACATAGAAGTGAGTGGCCTTGTCGGTCTGTGCCCCCTTTTTTTTATCAAAACTGGACTCGGACTCGGACTCGAACTCGGGTGGTGTGGACTCGGACTCGGACTCGGACTCGGGTGGCGCGGACTCGGCCTCGGACTCGGACTCGGGGGGTGCAGACTCGGACTCGGACTCGGACTCGGACTCGGACTCGGGGGGTGCGGACTCGGACTCGGACTCGGACTCGGGGGGTGCGGACTCGACTACAACACTGGAGAACGCGTCACTATCGGTTACTCTTCCCCCGCGACGAAGCCATACCTAGCTGCTGCCTCTCCAGCAGATTCCCCGCGGATGTAGATCGCTCCTTGGGGAAGGCCGCCGCCTCCGCGCGTTGGCTTCCCTGGGAAGCTGCGAGGGAGGATGCCGACTCGCTGCGCACGGACGAGTGACTCGCCGCCACCGCCGCCTTCCCGGCCGACCGCATGCGCGAGCGTGGCTTCAGGATTCCGAGGGAGCTGCGTCGGCGGGCGGGTCGTCGCAGCGGCTGCTGCACCTTTGCCACCTTCCTCTCTGCCTCCACTATGCTGAGTGGGGAGAGACGCGCAGGAGGAGAACAGACGTGAGATAACAGTGCTGCCATCTGATGGGCAGCGATTCCCTTCCCACCAACAGCTCGTGTAGGACAACACCACAATTCATGCTGCGGGTAAATTTGGCTAACAGAACGTGTTGCGACACGCGCCCTACAGTCAAGAATGCACATACAAGTTTAGCAACACAGTCATGGGGCATCTGAGAATAGAAGACTGTTCAACTTCATCAGCTGCTCGAGTGCAGAAATCGTGTACGCACATCAACGTACATCACTGCTGCTTGTTCCTAAACAATGGTAGATAGACACGCATGACTCCGTGGTTTATCCGCGTTTGCACACAATTCTTGGGTTGAAAGGTCGGACGTACAGAACACGTGGATGAGTCCGCAAAGGCTCAAACAAAAGACTCACGCGCGAGACCCGAACCAACAGCAGTGTCGGCCTGCTGCTGGTTCGCGTTTCACACACAAGTTTTTTGGTTCGAGTATTCGAGGACTAGATCCACGTGTTCCGTACGTCCAACCTCTCAACCTGCGATCCTTTGCCGTGTTAAGCTGGGTTTACACTTTACACTACCAAGTTTATGTTGGCAAATTGGACCAATTTTGCAATTCGGCAACTCCGAGTTGGCGAAAATAGAACATGTTCTAATCTCCCAACTAGTGGCTATCGATCGGTTGGTCTCGCAACTTTTGCGTTTACACTGCCAATTGTCGGCTGTATAGTTGGGAAGTTGGTCCAATTCGCAAATTCGCCAACACAAAGTCGGTAGTGTAAACCCAGCTTTAGCGTGAGCGACTTGTACACTGTGACACGCACCTGCTGACCTCCATGACGTTGGAGACGCGCTGGGTCGGGTGCGTGGCGACGACGAGCGAGGCGTGGTGCGACGCGTCGTCCGTCTCGTGCTGCCGCTCCATGTACGTCGCCGGCGCCACACCTTCTCTGTCATTGTACCTGCCACACGCAACACACGAGACGTCAGCACACGCACTTACAAGTGAACGTTCAATGCCTGTCAATTATAGTGGTCGTAGACTGATAAAATACCAAAATAAACATTTTTTATGTTTTTTGTATGAGTTTGTATGGGCATCAGTGCCAGTGGACCAAAATCATGACCAATTTATTTTAGTGAGCATGTGCAGACCCATCCTGCACACACGGATGCACGTGTTCTAATTAATGACAATTATTCGAGAGCAGAAAATGTATAAATAGGGCTCGACACTGAGACGTTAGCAAACGCACAGTGGTGCAGCATGTATCATTGTACCTGCCACGCGTCACACGAGACGTCAGCGAACGCACTTAAAGTGGTGCAACATGTATCATTGTACCTGCCACGCGTCACACGAGACGTCAGCGAACGCACTTAAAGTGGTGCAACATGTATCATTGTCCCTGCCACGCGACACACGAGACGTCAGCAAACGCACTTACAGTGGTGCAACATGTATCATTGTACCTGCCACGCGACACACGAGACGTCAGCAAACACACTTACAGTGGTGCAACATGTATCATTGTACCTGCCACGCGACACACGAGACGTCAGCAAACGCACTTAAAGTGGTGCAACATGTATCATTGTACCTGCCACGCGACACACGAGACGTCAGCGAACGCACTTACAGTGGTGCAACATGTATCATTGTACCTGCCACGCGACACACGAGACGTCAGCAAACGCACTTACAGTGGTGCAACATGTATCATTGTATCTGCCACGCGACACACGAGACGTCAGCAAACACACAGTGGTGCAACATGTATCATTAATACCATGAGGGGTGAATAATGAGAAATTGACAATTTGTCAATTTGTCAAAATGACAATTTGTCATTATTCACCCCTGATACCATTTGTACTGTCATGACCCGAGAGGTCAGAGGATCCTTGAAGCAATTGCGATTAACAGGGATACGCAGGCACATACAACATACATCCCTGTACCTGCGTGTGAGCAGCGAAGTCGTGGACTGACATGGCAGCGCATGCAGTGACACACTACACGTATATTTAATGTCCGTTTTGTGCAGCTACTTGCAAGTATATATGACTTGCATGTATATATAAATAATGTAATTACACGTATGTACACTCTACATGTAAGTTCATATTATGTGTATTCATGTTACATATCTAATTTGCTGTGATGGCCAGATTATTTTGACACTTATAAATTACATCTTAGGCCTACATTACTCAAACTGCGTGCATAACAGTGTGTAGGTTTTTTTGTGAATAACCGGACAAGTCCTACCGTATCCGCCACCATCCATGGAAGTTTTTCTCCAGCACCATGACGAGGACGCCTCGCTCAAAGCTGACCTCGTCAGACCGCTGTGCTGTGTACGGCTGTGTCGTCACAAACTGCTCTTCCTCTGCAAGAAACAACGCAGATACTAGTGACACGCGTGAGCCGGAGGCCTGGACCATCTCTATCTCTACGAGATGAGGATCGGTAGAGATGGGGATCCACAGATACCTCGTGTAGATTCGTACGTGTTGCAACACTAAATTAAATGTCTCCATGTCTGCAGCACAAACCCCTTACGTCCACGCAATGACCTAAAGCTGTGATTTTTATCTTTACAAGCTATGTTTTGTAAATGTTGATATGAGTGCTCATCAGCTGCCTGTAGAATCTAGGTAGGTAGGTATATATTTAATATTTAATATTGATTGATTTATATTGCGCACGTTACATGCAGATATGTTCACGTGCGCATTACAAAGGCTGATTATTTGTAGGTGTAGATTAGTGATGTCACGATCATCGATTATACTCGATCATCGGTTGAACAGTGGCTCGAACCAAGCGCTTGGTTATCAAAATCCATAATCGATTTAATCGAAAAAAAATAAAAATATTAAAAATAAACTTGGAAAAGTGATGAGAATCAGTACATGTATTATACACACAGTAGCAAACAGTGCAAAACAAACAGTAAACAGGGCTAAACAAGCACATACATGCACACACGTACATGCACACAACGTTACGCACACGCAGGTATTCAACACCCCGAGTAACCGATTGTAACCGATCATCGGTTACTTGGGTCCAACCGATGATCGATTACGAAATTACAACCGATTGACAACACTAGTGTAGATCCAACTAAACTATTCACAGCCCCATTTGGAACCTCTACAACTATATGTAGACCATTTATACCACAACCCTTTATAGCATGCATAAATCCAGCTAAACCTCTTACAAACACATGGTACCTCCTTCAGTCTTTCTGCACTGCCAAATTCTCTCACATACGCACAAATTATCGAAAAACATCAATAATGGCTCCCTAAGCAGCCACAAGTGCTGCGTCGCGGATTAAGATAGTGAGCACCTTGTGTAGCGTACCTTCAACGGATGCGATGCTCTCAGCCTGTGAGGGGTTCCAGCCCTCCTGCATCAGGTAGTTGCCTGGCACCCAGCCCTGCTCACCATCCACACTCACAAACCACCAGCCTGCAGCACAGATACACACACTAGATATGAACACCTTAATCTACCAGAATGTCACAAGAAATACAGCAATAGTAGCGTCTGTACTGAATTATTATTATCACAATTTCAATTTCATATTTATTGCTCATATAGAAATAAAACACAAATTACGTACCAGTTTCCTTTTTCTCAATGACATCAACTAACATTCCTGCCTTCAGACTCAGTTCCTCCTTGTAGTTGTTCTTATAATCAGCCACAGCGACATACTGTTCCATCAGAAGGGGTCCAGATATCGTCTCTCCCTTTGCCTTCTTTGACGGCCTTCATAAACATAATAAACAGATAAATAACACAATTCATTTCATACGTGTCAAAGGGAAAATATACGTTTAACCCTTCCTTCCTTTAATGATCCTGTAATGCCACCAAAACGATTGGTATTATCTGTATGACTTGGTATGTTATTATATGTTCCTTGACCTGGAGGTTACAATGTTCTGTTTTTAATTTGCAAGCACGATAGACATATTTAATATTAATTCTGATTCGGAAGCTTTCTACCACTAGTCAAGTCAAATCACATATCTTCATATTGACAAGAGAAGTTGATGAAAATGACAGGAGATGAATCAAAGAATTAACAGCAGCGTATACTACATACTCAGCAGCCGGTGGATTGATGTCCTCTTGTTTCGGCTCGAAAAACTCCAATACCGTGCGGCACTCAGAGATTTTTGGTGGAAGACGGACAAGAGCCTGCCAATAACAATAGAACAGCATTAGTATCCTGGCTTCAGCATGAAGGCAATGACACCTTAGTGGTTATAAAATCTCATTACGGCGTCTTACGTTACTATATACGTTATTATTATACGATACTATTATACATTACTATTATATTATTATACAATACTATTATAATTTAGTATTGTATACAACTAAGAACTATTGTAACAACTATTGTAACAAACTATTGTAACAATAAGAACTACAATAATAATAGTATTATACAATACTATTATACGTTACTATATACGTAACTACTTACGTTATAAAATCTCATTACGAAGTCAATCACATTATTACATACAGGGCTACTACCTACCCAGCGAAGTAACGGCTTGGGTAAGTGATGTATATTAATATATAACTCAATATATTAATGTATAATCAGGGGAAACTGTGAAATAGTAAGACTGAAAAACTATGTATAAACAACAACACCAGCCGAAATACATATTTTTTTGTAGGCTTATAGTGTGCAAAATAATATATTTGCATATTACATATTGAGTTAACATAGGTTTTACTACTTTACATACCCTGCAGTAATCAGCGAGGGGGCCGAGACGTTTAATAGCAACATCGTAAACTTGGCTTCTCCTAAAAAGTATTTTACCTAAAAAATAAAAAAAGTAATATTCGATAAGAAAACTATTGAAATGTATGGAATTCAAACGGTGAACGTTCAATGCCTGTCAATTATAGACGTGGTCGTAGCCTGGATAAAGCACTAGAATAAATTTTTGTTTTGTTTTTTTGTATGTGTTTGTATGGGCACCTGCCAGTGGACCAAAATCGTGACCAATTTGTTTCAGTGAGCATGCGCAGACCCATCCTGCACACACGGATGCACATGTTCAAATTAACGACAATTATTCTAGAGAACAGAAAATGTATAAATAGGGCAGAAATGCCTTGGCAGATTCATGGTTACGGCATTCCCTTTAAGAGGCACCCAGTCGCACGCAAAAAACCACCATTTATTATTATAAGGTAATTATCTTGGTAACGTGCACTGCAGTAGGCCTAGTAAATGCTTTAGCAATTTGTGATAATAGCAGTAAATTATACTCGTGTACTTCGCACAAAATTTGCCTAAATTTATGAATAGGCACATCCGTGGAGCTTGTGAACACAAGCCAACGATAATCAGGAATGCGTTCACCTTTCAAGGTAAATGCTCTAGCATTTGTATGCGACTCACTTTTACAATCTGCAAATACAAATAAACCTCTCTGTGCGAAACCCGCTCTTTGGAAGGTTGCACACGTGTAAAACTATTCAACAAAGTAGGTATCAGTTAAAGTAATGAGAAACCTGAACAATATTTGAATGTAAATGATCCATGTGGTTCAAGTAGAACAGATCTTTATATTTTAACAAGCAATAATCCGTGACAACTCAAATAATATATAATCACTCGACCTGTCAACGCCATGACGCTATAAAACGGGTTGCCTAACTACTGACTGCTATCTTGCTACGTTAACGCAGGAGCACAGACCAGACAACACCTTCTGCAGCGTTAGAGAAGCAAGGACCTTCCACGTCGTCCCCAGCATCTTCCTCATTCCCTCACATCTTCCCCGATCTTCCCACATCTTCCCTACTCTTCCACACCTGTCCCAGACTTCCAAATCTCCCACGTTCTTCCACATCTTCTCCGTTTCTCCCACATTTTCCCTGCTCCCCCAAATCTTCCCAGCTCCCCACATCTTCCCCACACTTCCCTGCTCCCCCGACATCTTCCCCACTCCACTCCCCCCCACATCTTCCCAGTTCTTCCCACTTCTCCCCTCTCGCAGCACAGCAGGTAGACATGAGGCTGCGTTGCTACGTCGCTGTGCTGCTCGCCACGCTCGCGCTCAACGCGCTCTCTGCGCGCGGGCAGCGCGACATAGAGATCGACTACGAGGAGCTTGTCTCGCGTCTGCTCGCCGACGACCTCATCCTTATCGACGTGCGCGAGCCGTTCGAGCTGCCGCGCGACGGCGCCATAGAGGGCGCCACCAACATCCCGATGGGCGAGCTCGTCGCAGCGTTCTCGCTGCCGCCGGCGGACTTCCGGCTGCGCTACGGCATCGCGAAGCCCGACAAGCCGGCGAGCAGCATCTCGCGCAGCTGCGCGGGCGTCGCCTCCTGCCGCTGCCGGTAGCCGCGGATGCCGCCTGCGTTGTGCCGCACGTTGGTGAAGCCGAGCTCCTGAAGCCAGCCGACGGCGATGAGTGAGCGGCGGCCCGTGCGACAGCTCAGCACGAGGTTGTGCGTCACAACGGTGACAGCGCTCGCTAGCGGGCCGCGCGTCGATAACGAGAGGTTCCTCCGCCCTCACGTTGAGGTGACCGAGCCTATGCAGCGTGCGCTGTGCCATCGTACTCACCTCCTCGTGCCTGCTGTACACCACCACGTTCTCCGCCGACGGCTCCGGTTTAGCGACGCCGTACCGCTTTCGGAAGTCGGCGGCGGGGAGCGCGAACGCCGTGGCGACGCGGTGCCGCGGGATGCTGACCGAGCCGACGACGTAACCCTTGCGTTCACTGTCAGCTCTGGTTCCTGCACCTTCCACTTGCTGAACCCTCCAACGAGCCGTTCCATTCGCTGCATTTGTTCCGCTCGCTCTGTTTGTTTTCTTCTTTGCATCTGAGTTCTGCTCGTTCCATTCACTGCATTTGTTCCGCTCAATGCAGCAAATGGAACGATGGTGGCGAACGGAATTAATGGAACAAATGCAGCAAACTAGTGGATTACTGCAGTATGCCGAGTTGGAATGACTAATTTAGTGTCTGTTCACAATGCCATTTATAAATGCCAGAAAAATTACAATGGTTTTCTACTTATAACTATAGTGACTGAATATTTTGAAGAATAATGTTATGAAAAACCAGTGAAAATATTTGAAGACCCAGAAACCTTGAAATTTCATGGTGAATGGAACCTATTATGTACGTAGTAGTTATAAATTTAAAATTCTCAATAAAATCATTAGTATTTTGGTCTAGATTTCTGTGCACGAGTTTATTATGCTGACTTTTATGCAGGTGTCTACACATATGTCTTCCCGTGTAGGCCTTAGAACATTTTTGCAAGATACCACTGTAGAAATGTAAATGAGTAACTCAAATAAGAGCACTTTACGCGTGTTCGTGCGTGCGTGCGTGCGTGCGTGCGTGCATACGTTCAGCATGAGCGTGTGGGGGCGTTCGTGTGTGCGTGAGTGTGGCAAGTTGATTATAGCACAGTTTCAGGATAATTCCTGCGTAAATACTCCTCCACAGTGACGAGTGAAACAAGTTGGGATTATGTGCTAAGCTAGCAACTGGTGAGTCACTCTCTGAGATTGCCACCATCATCCACCCACCTAGCTCTAGCACAGTTGCCGCAGGCTTGCGCAACATGCGACCGAGGGTGCACTTAGTGCAAGAATAAAGATAAGGGAAACGGGTCCACGCCACGAACATCTTTATATAATATGTACATATACTACTTGTATAGCTATGCTCGCGGTTGTATACGTGATAAAGAGTAAAGACTAAATAAAGTAAATCCGGGTCACAAATATCTGTAAGCAGTCCCCATCAGCCACGTTAACACATTACTCGCACAGTGGGGAGAATTAGCAGAGCGAAACCGAGCGAGATCCGATAGGCTGTATATATTATATATAACGTGTAATAAACCAGCAGCATAAACCAGGTCACACAACCAGGAGCGTCTCAGCAGGTGTTACCCTCTGTAGCATAACGCTAAAAAATACACAGAATAGACGTCATCCGATCAAAGACTGGTCCTGCACGGCTACATAAAGGAAGCATAGAGGGGTACTGTATGCGCTGCACGTAAGTTCTGTGAGTGGTCCACAGTAGTATTAAAGACCAAGAACATATGTATACGTAACGTGTTCATGCTAAGACGTTAAATTAGATAAGTATGATGTCAACGTCGAAATACGTTGTACAGTTAGTTAAGCTGAGAGGGTCTATGTCCCCCGGGGTACTGCCGGAACGTACCCTGGGTACGGTGGGGTATACCGGAACGTACCCTAGCTAGCTGGTACTATCTAATGCTAGGGGCACACGAGCGA
>NW_014577497.1:90111-103149 GCF_000485595.1 Priapulus caudatus
AGACCCAGAAACCTTGAAATTTCATGGTGAATGGAACAAATGGAAGAAATGCAGCAAACTTGCAGCTTCCTGGTTATTCTGCATACATACTAATTCATAGAACTTCAGTAGAGCTCTGTTCAGAGTAACCTACTTTTACAAATGTCAAAAATGAACATTTAGGCATTTGAGATAATAATGATGATATTACTAATTAGCTTGTATTTATACCAAGTTAGAACGATTCGTGCAGTGGATGTTCACAGTGACTTTTACATATATATACAGGAAAATTAACTTAAAAGAGCATCTTAATTCATAGAGTTACAAGAGAAACTCGAGTGCGCAGAAAAGTGTATGGGTGCAATATATTATGTACGTAGTAGTTATAAATTTAAAATTCTCAATAAAATCATTAGTATTTTGGTCTAGATTTCTGTGCACGAGTTTATTATGATGACTTTTATGCAGGTGTCTACACATATGTCTTCCCGTGTAGGCCTTAAAACATTTTTGCAAGATACCACTGTAGAAATGTAAATGAGTAACTCAAATAAGAGCACTTTACGCGTGTTCGTGCGTGCGTGCGTGCGTGCGTGCGTGCGTGCGTGCGTGCATACGTTCAGCATGAGCGTGTGGGGGTGTTCGTGTGTGCGTGAGTGTGGCAAGTTGATTATAGCACAGTTTCAGGATAATTCCTGCGTAAATACTCCTCCACGGTGACGAGTGAAACAAGTTGGGATTATGTGCTAAGCTAGCAACTAGTGAGTCACTCTCTGAGATTGCCACCATCATCCACCCACCTAGCTCTATACTAGTACAGTTGCCGCAGGCTTGCTATACAGGCTTTCCAGCAGTCCTTGACAACATTTTAGGGCTAATTTTAGGGAGAAATTAAGGTTTTTTTAGGGCTATTTTAGGAATTTTTAGGGACAAATCGAAACATTTTAGGGATAAAATAAGTCACTTAAAATTACCTTTCATAAAAATCAACGTGTTAACTTACAGATACAGTTCTATGTGGTATGTGTCCAGTCTACCAGCTATTCCTATACTCCAAGTCCTTGATACGACTGTACATCATCAAGTTTCATGCAAATTAAGCATGTCTTGTACATCCATGCAGCCAGGAACAGGGTCGTATAATCAGACACTGAAGCTTAGGAATCACTGGTAGACTGAGTCACAATACTTACTCTGTATAAAGATAACTAGAAAACATCCATTAGCAGGGTCTCCAACCCTGTGAACTCCAAATGCGGAATGTTCCCAATTGGTGATCAGTAACTAGTGGCGTATTCAGAAATTGATGGGGGGGGCGAAATGTACCTGGGCTGCCGCAGGCAGGCCCGCGTGCCGTAGGCATGCCAGTGGTAGGGTGGTTCTGGGGGCATGCCCCCCCAGAAAATTTTGAAATATTTAACCCATTCTTCTGCAATCTGAGGCATACTGTGGGCCATATTCTCATGTCTGATAACACTATCTCAATCCTATACTCAACCCTACAACCCTTGTCTGATTAGTAGACAAACTACGCGACACCTTGCAGACAGCGCCTGTCTGACTAGGCTATTCCATTTACCGTAGACATGCCAGATACAAAATGCCTGAAAAAAAACAATGTGTACAAGCGAACAATCAGTGCAAATTTTGTACAGTGCAACTGAAATGAGGAATATAACCTTGCCGCTGCAGAATGCGGAAATTAAGCCTAGAAATCGTAATGATTCCGCAGAATGAGGAATGGTTGGAGGACATAATTACAAACCAAAAGTTCATCATCTCATCACCAAAAACTCCAAACATATCTGTGAATTTTTTTTTTTGGAATTTGAATAACATTTTAGCCCTTTTTTAGAAATTGCATACATTTTTTTTAGGAATTTTAGGGCGAGCTCAAATTTTTAGGAATTTTTAGTAATTTTAGGGCCGCTGGAAAGCCTGGCTATAGAACCCGCTACATGCGACAGAGGGTGCACTTAGTGCAAGAATAAAGATAAGGGAAACGGGTCCACGCCACGAACATCTTTATATAATATGTACATATACTACTTGTATAGCTATGCTCGCGGTTGTATACGTGATAAAGAGTAAAGACTAAATAAAGTAAATCCGGGTCACAAATATCTGTAAGCAGTCCCCATCAGCCACGTTAAAACACATTACTCGCACAGTGGGGAGAATTAGCAGAGCGAAACCGAGCGAGATCCGATGGGCTGTATATATTATATATAACGTTTAATAAACCAGCAGCATAAACCAGGTCGCAACCAGGAGCGTCTCAGCAGGTGTTACCCTCTGTAGCATAACGCTAAAAAATACACAGAAATACACGTCATCCGATCAAAGACTGGTCCTGCACGGCTACATAAAGGAAGCATAGAGGGGTACTGTATGCGCTGCACGTAAGTTCTGTGAGTGGTCCACAGTAGTATTAAAGACCAAGAACATATGTATACGTAACGTGTTCATGCTAAGACACTAAATTAGATAAGAATGATGTCAACGTCGAAATACGTTGTACAGTTAGTTAATAACAAGTCTATAATGCAAACTCATCATGAGTAATAATCCATGTGGTTCAAGTAGAACAGGTCTTTATATTTTAACAAGCAATAATCCGTGACCTCAAATAATATATAATCACTCGACCTGTCAACGCTATAAAAACGGGTTGCCTAACTCCGGACTGCTATCTTGCTACGTTAACACAGGAGCACAGACCAGACGACACCTTCTGCAGCGTTAGAGAAGCAAGGACCTTCCACGTCGTCCCCGATTTCCAGCATCTTCCTCATTCCCTCACATCTTCCCCGATCTTCCCACATCTTCCCCACTCTTCCACACCTGTCCCAGACTTCCAAATCTCCCACGTTCTTCCACATCTTCTCCGTTTCTCCCACATTTTCCCCGCTCCCCCAAATCTTCCCAGCTCCCCACACTTCCCTGCTCCCCCGACATCTTCCCCACTCCACTCCCCCCACAGCTTCCCAGTTCTTCCCACTTCTCCCCTCTCGCAGCACAGCAGGTAGACATGAGGCTGCGTTGCTACGTCGCTGTGCTGCTCGCCACGCTCGCGCTCAACGCGCTCTCTGCGCGCGGGCAGCGCGACATAGAGATCGACTACGAGGAGCTTGTCTCGCGTCTGCTCGCCGACGACCTCATCCTTATCGACGTGCGCGAGCCGTTCGAGCTGCCGCGCGACGGCGCCATAGAGGGCGCCACGAACATTCCGATGGGCGAGCTCGTCGCAGCGTTCTCGCTGCCGCCGGCGGACTTCCGGCTGCGCTACGGCATCGCGAAGCCCGACAACGTGACGCACAACCTCGTGCTGAGCTGTCGCACGGGCCGCCGCTCCCTCATCGCCGTCGGCTGGCTTCAGGAGCTCGGCTTCACCAACGTGCGGCACTACGTGGGTGGCATCCGCGGCTACCGGCAGCGGCAGGAGGCGACGCCCGCGCAGCTGCGCGAGATGCTGCTCGCCGGCGCGGAGGAACCTCTCGTTATCGACGCGCGGCCCGCTAGCGAGCGCTGTCACCGTGGTTACGTCGTCGGCTCGGTCAGCATCCCGCGGCACCGCGTCGCCACGGCGTTCGCGCTCCCCGCCGCCGACTTCCGAAAGCGGTACGGCGTCGCTAAACCGGACCCGTCGGCGGAGAACGTGGTGGTGTACAGCAGGCACGAAGAGGTGAGTACGATGGCACAGCGCACGCTGCATAGGCTCGGTCACCTCAACGTGAGGCGGCTCGTTGGAGGGTTCAGCAAGTGGAAGGTGCAGGAACCAGAGCTGACAGTGAACGCAAGAGATGCAAAGAAGAAAACAAACAGAGCGAGCGGAACAAATGCAGCGAATGGAATGAGCGGAACAAATGCAGTGAATGGAACGAGCAGAACTCATGCAGCAAATGGAACGATGGTGGCGAACGGAATTAATGGAACAAATGCAGCGAACTAGTGGATTACTGCAGTATGCCGAGTTGGAATGACTAATTTAGTGTCTGTTCACAATGCCATTTATAAATGCCACAAAAATTACAATGGTTTTCTACTTATAACTATAGTGACTGAACATTTTGAAGAATAATGTTATGAAAAACCAGTGAAAATATTTGAAGACCCAGAAACCTTGAAATTTCATGGTGAATGGAACCTATTATGTACGTAGTAGTTATAAATTCAAAATTCTCAATAAAATCATTTGTATTTTGGTCTAGATTTCTGTGCACGAGTTTATTATGATGACTTTTATGCAGGTGTCTACACATATGTCTTCCCGTGTAGGCCTTAGAACATTTTTGCAAGATACCACTCACTGTAGAAATGTAAATGAGTAACTCAAATAGAGCACTTTACGCCTGTGTTCGTGCGTCGCGTGCCAGTGCGCGTGCGTGCGTGCATACGCTTCGATGAGCGTGTGGGGCGTGTCGCGTGTGCCGTGAGTGTGCAAGTTGGATTATAGCCACAGTTTGCAGGATAATTCCTGCGTAAATACTCCTCCACAGTGACGAGTGAAACAAGTTGGGTTATGTGCTAAGCTAGCAACTTGTGAGATCACTCTCTTGAGATTGCACCATCATCCACCCACCTAGCTCTAACAGTTGCCGCAGTGCTGCTATACAGGCTTTCAGCAGTCGCTTGACAACTTTTAGGGTTAATTTTAGGGAGAATTTAAGGTTTTTTTTAGGGATCTGGGGGACATAGACCCTATGAGCGTTAGTTAATAACAAGTCTATAATGCAAACTCATCATGAGTAATAGCTTGTAATTCCATAAATTGCTAAACCTATATATATATATAGGTTTAGCAATTTATGGAATTACAAGCTATTACTGTAAGCCACAATAATATATATATAAACTATCTAGCTTACCTTGATGTTTTGATTGTGAAAGTGCCAGTGAATGTTAATGCGTAGCTGGGGAAAAGGTAAAACTGGGGGGGGGGGGGGGGGCTTGTGACTCTCTCCGGATCTCTAGAAGTTTGATAGTGGCGTTGGTGCAGCTTGAAAAATTGATTTGAAGTTGGAATTAAAGTGATGCTTTCGCATCAGTCTCAGCATTAAAAATTCAGTTATGTAGTTACGGTTACCCGCTCATCTTAGTAGGGCAGGGGTGCACTGACCACTTTTCACTAACAGCCTCTGGCAGGTCCCCTCCCTTTAACTACTGGTTTAATCGCTTCACAACACAATGTGCGACGAGCAACGCCTGTCGAGAGTCACGTCTCTGCATAGCTCTAGTACTAGTACAGCCCTTGTCCGCCACAGGCGCCACTTGTTCTTAGTACTAGAGCCTAGTCTCTGCACATCTCTGCTGCGTTCCAGACACAAGATGGCCGCCAGACACGTGCTGTACATCGCAGTCCTGTGCCTCGCGCACGTCTCCGCCGACGTACGCACCGACAACAACGACGACGCGGAGATCCCGGACTCTTGCGCGGCACGTGGCGCCACCTCGTGCGGCGCGGACGCGACAGACGACCTCAGCGACCTCGTCGTGCCGACGCGCGAGTGCCGCGATGACGAGGTCACGCACGGCGACCTCCGGCGGCTGCTCGCCGACGACGCCATCTTGCTCGTCGACGTGCGTGAGCGCGACGAGTTCGCCGAAGACGGGCGCATAGAGGGCGCCGTCAACGTGCCGCTGGACGACGTCGCCGCGGCGTTTGCGCTGCCGCCCGCCGAGTTTGCGGCGCGCTACGGCACGGACAAGATGGCCGACGCGGCGCCGATAGTCGTGCACTGCCGCACGGGCGTGCGCAGTCTGTGCGCGCTGACGACGCTGAGAGAGATGGGGTACGCGACGGCGCGCCATTACCCGGGCGGCATCGTCGAGTGGCTGCAGATGGAGAGCGCGCACGCGGCCGGCGCTTAGCGTGGAGAGTGGTCACCTCATCGTGTAGTACATGCGTAATACGCGCGCCGTCAAACGTGTGTGTGACGGCCACTCGAGGGAAATTCCGAAAGTGGCTTGTACGGTGGGCAGGCGGTTGTTCTACGGAGATGGTTTCATTGTATAACTGTCACTCAGGAAAACCACAGTGCCCTTTATAGAAAGGTGGCCGTTCTATAGAGGTGGTCGTTTCACAGAGGTGGCCATTAACATGGGTTCGATTGTATGGATATAGTAGCATGAACGTCAGAAGTAGATAATAGGGACGAAGTGTGACTTCAATAAACAAGGGAAATTCGTCATCTACTAGCCTTAATTCCCTACGATTTAATACGCGTAACTCAACCAACTTGAGCTCAAATCGTATACAGTACATTCGCCCAGCTGAGCATCGTGCGAAATCGTTTCCTCCTATGTACACCTGCAATCCGGAGATACAGACTAAAACGTACGACAGAATGGACACACTCCTTCCCTATTATCTACTTCTGATGAACGTGTACGTGTAGAGGTCGAAGGTATGAGGAAGCTAACATACAGCTACTGACTACGTGAAGTATAGTCTTTCTGATATATGGTCTACTTCAAAGAAGCAGCCATACTGGCAGATATTCTCAAATTATGAAATTATTCTAAATCAAGGTGATCCAACATCCACCCATATACACGTGAACGCGCACACACAAACGCACGCATGCATGCACGTAAACATGCACACAGACACACACACAGACACGCACGCACGCACGCACACACGCACGCACGCACGCACACACACAGCTGTTAACGTTTGTCAGCCTCTACCACCAAGCCGTTTTCATATTAGATTCTAAATGAGAGCCGTTATGGGTACGACAGGAAACCTGTGCTTCTCTTTCCTGCAGCAGCTCCGGAAGTTGAACGGTATTGTAAAGAACATTGCAATAATGGTAACTAGCTGCTTATAGTAGATCACCCATGCAGGTAAATGTTCAACTTACAGTATAAATAGCAAATAGTATAAACTTGATAGGCATTTTGTGAGTAAATTAAATCTACATAGGGATAAACGATCTTCAATTCCCTGGCTATATTGCTACGCTTGTGTGAAAATATATTTTGAATAAAAGTTCTAATAATTTACTGCTACACCCATATATATGTATATATCACGTTTTGTTACACTGCTTTAAGCAAACATACATGTGCCTTTTCTCTGGATCTATTTGATTTGAAATAAAGATTAACTTCTGATAATAGCATATCAATCCTTATACTAACCTGTGTGATTTGGTTGCTACAAACAAAATATTGTACACACCACCATAAATACGCACCACTCAGCTTACAAATATGTACCAATATTCTTGTGAGATGCTACTGTTTTATAAGTCTTAAAATTAGTTAGTATGGTAATATCATAATTAATGTGGATCCAATAACCAACCAAACCAGCCTTGTTAACAAATTTTCATGAGATTCAGTCATAATTAGAATTTCATACAATAATTATTGGGGTTCCACCTATACTCTTTGTAGAACCTCAAGATCAAGGGAATAATGGATTTGGTTTGGGAGTCTAAATTTAAATCGAAACTTGAGTTTAAGGCCCTATAAGTATAACCAAGGCTTAATGTTATATTAATCATTACCTGGCAAGAATGGTATCATGCGGTCACAAGGATTCTGAGCACCACCTTCCTCTGAGAACTGATCCAACAAGGAACACTGAAAAAATATATACATTTATGAATACATGAAAAAATTTAGAACTTATATGAATGCATATAATTAGTGACTATACAAAACTACAACCAATTATTCTCCTACATGTCTAACTGCTATTAAAATACCAGTGAGACAGGTTTGTAAGGTTCCATAAATTTTCCTATTTTTCTGACCCTCATATCTCGTTACTACCTTATATAATAGGATAACCACATTTTCTGCACTACACCTCCTTTAATTGTAAGTCTAACTTGCTGTATAAATTATGTCTGATAATATTAACAACAAATAATGTCAACCAAACAATTGTAAATATATAAGCATCAATATTGAATTTCAAACACAACTAGGCTGGTGTAGACCGAATGAGAGAGTATTAGCTTGATAGGCTAACCTATCAAAATAGTTGTCTCATATTGACTGACATCATGCAGAAATATCTAATACAGATTCCTTTATCACAGTGCAGCTTTAAAATATCTTTCCCACAACAGAATTTATTGAGCGGTGTTTCGGTTAAAAACATGAATAATTACTTAGTATTAATATTTAATAATACAATACAATACCTGTAGATCAAAAAACTGGCTGTAGCGCCGATAAATAACATTGACAGTTCCATCAGACCAAGTAATGTGAATAACATAAACCTGAAAAATAAATAAAACCTAATAAGCACTTACTAACTTGATACAAAATATCAAATCAAGAATCCAAAAGCATCACATCATATATTGATACACTGACACAGATCGTAGATTACTATAGCTGCGTTCACACGTATACACGGCTTAGCTGGTACCGTACTTAGTTGGTGCTAAGTCCGGTTAAAATGCGTTCACACGAGATACACGAGATTCGAGGCTTAGCTAGCGCGGTATAATATAGACTGGTACCCGGTCGACCGTTCCACACGCTACCCTAACATCGTGCAGCGAACGGGTAGCAGTCTAGGTTCACACGACAATCAATACGCGGCCAGCGTGGTGCTGAATATACGCGGCTTAGTTGGCGCGGAATATGATTCCGCGCTAAGCAAGCCGTGGCTAAGCAAGCCGCGTATATTTTAGCGTGTGAACGCAACTAAACTCCTCGTGTGAACGCAGCATATAGTACCAGGAACGACACTAGATACCATGTAAGATACTGTCAATATCTTGCTTAGACAATATAAGAACCAAGTTTCTTATTATGTTATTTACAGTAACCATCACAATAACGATTTTAACCAGAATACGAGGACTATTATTGTACTGACTTCATCATTAGATAAATGATGATACGTATTTGGGACTATACATATGTGTGTCAACATTAATCATTATCACAAGCATAAAAAATTAGGTTCTGTGGCCATTGTACACTTTTAGAAACAGAAATATTGTTGATTTATATGTTCTCATCAAATCTGAAAAGTCAAGTTTATTTTTTGAATAAATGAGTGAGAAAGTTGACGTATGGTACACGCTTGTGATAATGACGATAATTGTGGACACTCTTTCTCAAGTTCAACTCACATAGTGTTTGTGTGGATAGCGCCTTTTTTGTACATCCGATATTATAGCTTCTAGTATAGTCCGCTTCATTGTGAAATTTTGACGTTGGCATGGTTGTTTATCACCGAGTTATAATACATATCAGTGAGTTTATATCTTAGTTGCATAACTGTCAACCGAGTTGCCTCGGACAATAGCACAGAGTACAGTACCTACTCATTTACAGTACTCATTTATTAATCGTACTGGTAGGCACACCAGTAAAATTGTAATGCAAGTGTAGCATACCGGTACACTTACTACTATACTAGTGTAACACTGGAAGCCTTGAATTGGGTGCACTGTAACTGTATATAGTATGACTGTACAGGTACTGTGACTGTGGATAGACTCCTGTATGATAGACTCCTGTGTATTGATAGACTCCTGACAGTGACTGTACTGTAGTGTAGACTGACTAGGTGTGACTCACTGACTATGATTTCTACTCAATCTTTGTATTACTACAGTACAAGCTACATCTTTACAACGGTGCAGTGATAGTCAGTCCAAATCAAGAAGTGGACCGACAAGTTGCGGGAAGGCACCAAGATTTAACTTTAAAAACCGCAAACTGTCGAAAAGTACTGAAAACACTCAAAATAGAAGTCAATCACAGATAGCTAACGACTTCAACTTCCAAGCAAATGCTGTTTACGCATAACAGCGCCATCTCTTGGTATCTTTATGAGTCTATACTGTAATGGTAGGAGAGTGTAGAACTCCGCCCAACTTCTAAACCGCTGCCGCTGCTGCTGGATAAACCGTACCGGATAATTGTCAAAATCTCTCACATTTAATATTACAAGAAGCTCATGCAGGATACATGCAACAGATTCATGTTGAGCTTTGCTTTACATTGTCTCTCGTCGGTATAAATGCAAATATTCGGCTGTATACAATCTTTTTAATAGATATATAGGCTACGCGACGTATGCGACGCTGGATGTTTTTCACAGTTCATATTACCAATTAAGAGCGTGCATTAAGCATACTCAATACGCTCTTTATATTACTCTCGGGTATCCGCTGCCAGCTATAAACTTTCTGTATACGTATATGTTCGTAAAACTTCAACGAGATAACAGGAGGGGAAGGAGGAGGAGGAGGAGGAGGAGGAGGAGGAGAAGAAGGGGGAGAAAGAGGAGGAGGAGGAGAAGGAGGAGGAGCAGGAAGGGGAGAAGGAAGAGAAAAGAAGAATATGAAGAAGAAAAGAAGAAGAAATAACGTTCTTTGAAGATATACTTGATAAACGCGAACGCACATCTGACTGTCTGCTAGACATATCTAATTTCGTCACGTTTGCAGACAGAGGTCTCGAGCAGTTCGTGCATGCCCATGCAGTATCTGTTAAAACGATTAATATGATTTATTGAAAGTACACAACTATAAGGTAGAGAGTTGATACCCGAGAGTAGGCCTAGTAACACCTAGTTTGACGGAATAAAAAATTAAAAATTACACGAATTGCAAGGTACGCACAACAGATTCGTGCTGAACATAATATATAGTCTCTTGTTGATGTATGCCTAATACTAATATTATGAAATATAATAAAATATATATAATTGTAATAATATAATAAAATGGCTGCTATAGGATGGACATCTCAGATGTCCACAGTCTACGTTAAACTTACGTAGTACAGTAGATTAGAAAAAAGTCGTTCAAAATGTGAAAAAAGTATGAAAATTGGTACACTTGCATACTTTTGTATGCTCTTTCATTTAAAGAGCAGGACAGCAGCGCGATCAACTAAACTTCGCCGCCATCTGAATTTCAAAAATGGCCGCCCGTCATTTCCTTAAAAAATAGCGCTATTCTCCGGTTAATAATCTTCGTACAGAAACTTGAAAATTGACTGACGACATAATTTTGGGTTACTATTTCATATACAAAACGGATGCATGTGATACTGAAGGGCGTTTCGGCCACCCATTTTGGATTTCAAATGGCCGCCATAGAAAATTAGAAACTAGCAATATTATCTGTTCACCGGAAGGTATAAGAGACGTGAAGTTTGCAGACGTGGCGAGATTAATGAATGGAAAAACACGCATTTAATCGTGAGTTCTAAACACCATTTTCAACGTGCCGTTCTTCCAAGTAAACACGACGTGTAAAGCAATTCAAAACTCACGGGCGGCGCGAGCACGCAACGGCACAAGCCACGGATAACGATAGCTATACGCCCGCGAGAACGCACGCACCACCTAAGCAGCTAGCTATATAGCCACGAGCAGGCACGCACGATAACAGAAGCTTCATATACGCGCGCGAGCACGCACCCAACATAACAGGAACCTATACGCGTGCGAGCAGCGCGCAATAACAGGTGACGGCCGCCGCGAACGAACGAACGCACATAAGCAGGTGATATCGCCGCGAGAAACGGCACGAGCACTACAGATAGACACCCGCGAGCAGCACGCAACATAACGCAGATAGCTATACATATCGGGCGCGCGAGCCACGCACGCACATAAACAGATAGCCTTATACGCCCGCAAGAACGCACGAATAACAGTACTTTATACGGCAAGCACGCAGCGGCCAGCATACAGAAGCTATTATACGCGCGCGGAAAGCACGCACGCACTGACACATATACATATTACGCCGCGAGAACGGCAATCACGCATGCTACACCACTGTCAGTAGGCTATATACGCGCGCGAGCACGCATGCACTAAAAGGTACGCTATACCCGCGAGAACGCACGCACATAAACAGAAGCTATGATAACTCGCGCGAGCACGCAGCGGGCACATGAAAGGTACGATATACCGCGGCGAGATGCACTGGCACATAACAGAAAGCTATGTACGCGCGCGAGCACGCACGCAACGACGCGCACAATAGAATAACGATACGCCCGCGACGAACGGCACGCTACGATAAAGATAGGCTTAGCTATACAGCCGCGAGAACGCATGTTGACGGCACGTACTGTTGTGTCGACGATTAACAGATGCTATAGTAACGCGGGTTCGAGGAAGCACGCACATAACAGATACCTATAGCGCGCGCGAGACGGGGGTGCCGTAGAGTAGGAGGTGGTGTGACGGGGGTCACGCACATAACAGAAGCTATATACGCGCGCGAGCTGCCCTATCATTTCGTCCAATTTTCACACTTTTTTCACATTTTGAACGATTTTGATGGTATCCTGACCTAACCGACTGTACTAACGTAAAACAATATAATGCAGCAATGTATGTGCCACGATAGGAGGAAAATAATATAGGCAAAAGCTTGTGTCACAGGAAAACGTTTTTTACTCAATTGAACCCAACAGTTACAACCCATGAGGCCACCAGATGACGGGTAGTCTCCCCATCTTGGCATCTCCTCACACTAATTAGCGTATTTCTGATTCGGCGCGCCGCTATTATGGGTTTCGTTCTCAACATATATCCGTTATGCTTCCGTCCTGCATTTCTATACCTACATTTCACCGGGGCCGACCGAGACGATGTCCACATCATCGGCTTTTGCCGGTCACCCGACTGACGTCGTGGCGAGCATTGCTAATGATATATATTCAGTCGAGAAAGCGCCGGCTCAGAGTGCAAGGATATCTCTCAAGGAGACATATATGTTAAGTGTTTAAGACACGCATTATTTAGATCGTGTAGAATCACGATATTATGCCGAATCGCGAATAGACAGAAATAATGGTTGTACTTCGACAAGTCAGTTGGGAAGATTGCGTCATCAAACCCGCGTTGGTTCAGAGCGTCCTCCTACAGCTGGTTGCAACTGCAGAAACTCCCACTCCTATTTCGTTTCTGTCCACGCTGTTACATATCTTGAACAGTTACACACGCACGCGCGCACACATGCACGCACGCACGTATACGTGCACACGACACACGCACGCACACACGCACGCACGCACGCACGCACGCACGCACGCACGCAC
>NW_014577497.1:104807-141439 GCF_000485595.1 Priapulus caudatus
ACACACACACACACACACACACACACACACACACACACACACACACACACACACACACACACACACACACACACACACACACACACATATATATATATTATATATATATACCTATACGTATCAGCCTACCGAAGACAGCATTCGCCGCTCCACGGGAGGTGCGAACCACCTATGGTGGGAAGCCGATGCGAGATAAGCAGAACAGTTGATGCCGGAGCAGCTGACGGATTTCTTCCCCCTGAGAGGCATACGCAGCCCCCCGGCTTTAGGAATAAGCTATACAAGCTACAGCTTGAAAAGGCCTATCAAAATCTCATATTGAATAATAAAGGGCATATTTTTAAAGTTCTAAAGGAGCAACCGTTCCCCCACCCCCACACGGATTTGTAATGCATGTTGACGGCATTCTCGCCAGGTTCAGTTGTAACACAGCCGTATTCTCTTGCCAAACGGGGACTCTACAGCTTTCCATAGCTTTCTACAACTTTCTACAGCTTTCCTCATCATAATATTATGTCTAAATCCGGCCCGGGCGCACATCCACCACGGCACGCATGGTGATCGCGCTCGACGAAGTTATAAGACGAGGGGGATACCATGCATCTTCAACGGACACACGTACCGCTGCTCGCCTTTTACAGTACTAGGCTACTAGCCACAAGTTACATTCGCGCGTCTCACTATACGTGGTGACACGTCCTACGACGTGAAACACTCCAAGAGCCTACTGAGAGCCTACTCGCAGCCGCGTAACGAGCAGAGTGTGAGAGCCTACTCGCGATAATAGGACGCTGTGATTACAGCTAGGTCAGCATGCAGATATCTTGTCTGCTATATTACTTTCAGTAGATTGTACTAACATTTACATTTCATCATATCAATTTAAATAACACGCAGACATGTAGACGCTCAATCAGATCCCGAGTAAAAGCCAACCTATGACGTTGTGAACCGGGGTGAAATATTTAATGCGGTGACGCCATGCCATGGTCTGCAGGGTAGGACATATATATATACCCTATACTAGTACGTACGCGAAGTGCGTACATAAGTAGACGTATGTCCGTGACCTAGTTGTCAACTGGTTCTAGCCAGATCAGCGTCGTCAGGTCAACAATTATCAAATTCCCAGTGCAAGTACGGTCAGAGTTGGTGACACATATTTGTCATGCTTCCGGAGACAAAAAAATGTTTGTTACCAATGTACTGGTAAACTTACCAAATATTGGCTAACGCTCCATTAGACGCAGCGAAGGCGAGCGAAACGAAGCGAACATGCCTATGGTCTCTATTTCGCTTGCTCGAGCAGCGAAGGCGAGCGAAACGAAGCGAACACGTCCACGCTCTGCATTTCACTTATAACATTTGCCGGTTACATAACGTGTGGCAACAATACATAAACATAAACATATGTAAACATTATTATGGTTTACTCGACCAGCTAGCGAAGGCGAGCGAAACGAAGCGAACATGCCCCCGCTCTGTATTTCGCTCTTTGCGCGCGACGTTGATAGCTCTTTGATATCGTTACATCTAATCCCCCCTTGATATCTACTTTATATGTAGCCCCCCCCCTTAATAACTAGTTTATATCACGACATTAATGACATTAAAGTTGGGAACGCTCCTAATGGAGCATTACCCCAAATATTACCAACTTTATACATTGATGTCTTGCTGGATGGTTGGTTGCTTTAATTACTATCTACCTCGCACACTAACTGTGTAGATCCAACTCTACAATAATCAATCAAGAGCTACTAATACATGTGTTATTAAATCTTGATAATATCCCGATCTGCAGATCTGGGCATGCGCAGCGCAAATTTCACTGTCCGTTACACTATCTTTCCTAAAAGTTGTTTAAAAGTTCCGTTAAATTGTCTGTTGGTCGAGATCTGGGTTCGCGAAGGCGATATCTGCCGAAGAGAACCGCGCGGCGTAATTTGATCAAACTATATACTTTTAAAATAGAGAGGGGGATAGGCAAGGGCAATTCTATATGAAAATATACTGTAATTATTTTATGATATCATATCAAGAGCGTATAAAGAATATTACCTTCTTTATACGCTCTTGATCATGTTTATCATGATGGCTCAGTTTATAAATTACAATATGCCAAAGTAGGGTACCCGCTAAACATTTATTCTGGATATGGGTTCTAATACTTTTTCCGTTTTAAAAATCGCGTGCATTGGGATGAGACATTAGGGTGGACATTTCTCGCAGCACACTACTCTGTCTCATGAGTATTCGCTCTTTATTTAAAAGTAGAAGTTTTGCAAGAATAGCATTCACAGCCTTAAGTAGATTGAAATAGCGGTGACGGTAATGCGCGGGCGTTCTGCACCCCACCGGTTCCTTCCTACCTTGATTTATCCATCCACGAACGGGTAAGCTATAGTGTGGTAAAGCTTATTGGTGTTGGCAGTTGGCTCCGCCACGGCCGCTTGTAGTAGAACGAAGGGGCACACGCGTATAACTTCGCGCGTGTCTATTATCCGTCGAAACAAACTCGTATTTTTTCCGTTGCGATAGTCGTAGTAACCGAAAACATTTAGGCCCTACTAGGCTCAAGCTAGAGCCGATCTATCGGTCCGTCTGTATCGCAATATCTCAATAGTTCTAGAAGAAATTTCCAGCTAAAACACTAGATGCTATTTTAATATTTGGAATAAGGAAAAAAATTCGGATCCCCTTGTTTTAGATACTCGCAGTGTGAGACTTGTCCTATAGCTACCGTTAGTGACCTCGGTTCCTTGAGTAATCTTTGGTGCCAGCCCTGCATTCTAATAGCTGAATCTCTCAACTCAGCTAAAATCGCATCCACTGCATTTGCAGCATGTTTATGTACTTTTTTCATGTTTATATCTAGATGCGAAATCGAAAACAATAAACAATTAATGTTGTTTTTAGAAATAATACACATAAAGATGGCTTTATTGAAATGATGTTATTTACAATCTACCTAATAGTTCATTTCTATAATATAGGTTAAATACAATTTGAGATTCTTTCATATATAATTTACTTATTACAGACCTAAAGGAATAAACAGAATAGTTAGAATATAAGTAACTAATAGTTACCGTAACTATTCATTTACACAACAAGAAATAATCACCGACTGGGTGCTGTGGCAACACCGGGCTGTAAACAAAACAACACGTTTGTACAAACCTAGAATATATATATATATATATATATATATATAGGTGAGAGCAATCGTTGTTATATAGGAACAAGTCTACGAGCAACAGTAAAACTGTGTAAGTGGAGTAATAGGATCCATTGCTTTAGACTATATAGCCACTAACTACCTCCTATAGACGTATAGATAATATAAATATCTATCAACAGCAGCACATCTTTAATAAAATCTACTTTATGCTATGCACACTACTTCCATTCCACAGAAAAAGACAATAAGCACTTTTATAATTATGCCATTATCATGCTAATTATGGGGCAAACTGGACGATTCGGCCAATACTGTAATAGCCGTAATAGCGTATTATTTTACAGCGTTACGCATGCGTCGCCCAATCCTTACATACACTTAAGGAGACATGAAATATCAGGGAACGGTTCGGCCTCCTGTCCATATTCAAAATGCATAAGGTGTTGGCTGGTCCATGCATGGGAACACACAAGCATGGGGACAGCACAATCTCCCAATAAGGACAATCTCTGTGGCGGAACGTGCGCGTACGTGCGAATCACTCTGCGTGCTTGTGTAACAACCAGTCATGTTACTCATCACCATCTATCCTCGAACGTGACATCTAACTATCATTGTCACAAGGTTTTAAATGTCACTGATGTTCATCTGCGGCGCTCACAACAGTTCATAAGGCTTTAATATGGAAGAAATTTTACGATTTCATTTGATCGCGTAACTCTGATAACATCGTTTATACAACTAGAAAGGGACTTAATACTTGTCGCCAACTACATGTATCCCCCGTGTTCTCCCCAAGATGTGTAAGTATACGAAGTTTAGTCGCGCTAGGTCAATTAGGGGCCGAGTTATAGAGCAGAAGGGAAATATGATGAAGGTCAAGATCAAGGTCAAATAAAAGCCGCAGTGACCTGGTTTTGGTATGCGACACACATTCTCCCCATGATGTGTAAGTATACCAAGTTTGGTAGCGCTAGGTCAATTAGGGGCCGAGTTAAAGAGCGGAAGGGAAATATGATCAAGGTCAAGGTAAACGTCAAATAAAGGTCGCAGTGACCTGGTTTTGGTACTCTGCACACCTTCTCCCCATGATGTGCAAGTTTGGTCACGCTAGATCAATTAGGGTCGAGTTATAGAGCGGAAGGGAAATTCTCTGCGGCGGACCAAGCGGCAGCGGCGGCGGCGGCGGATGGGATGACATGAAACCATAGTATCCCCGCCGACTTCGTCGCGGGGGATACAATTAACACCCTATAATCTCACATTTAAATTACACGGAATTTAAGTAGAAGGCCTATATCGACGTAAAGGTTGGAGATAAGAGATATATTTTGACAACATAGCTGGCGTTTACAGGGGATTCACTGAAATCACAATTTACAAGAAATATTTCAGTTGTTTGGGCCAGATCCTGTAAATTCACTGCGACGTTGCATTAGCACGTAGAACACAGAAACTGACAATTTAAAACGGATGTTCCTCCCTTTTCTCTCAAACACATACACATACGCACACACACACACACACACACACACGCACGCACGCACGCGGGCACGCACACATACTATCAAGAGTGCATAATAGAGAGTGCATCTCTATTATGCACTCTTGATACTATATATACATCTCACTTTCTTTTCGCTCTCTCTCTCTCTCTCTCTCTCTCTCTCTCTCTCTCTCTCTCTCTGTTTCCCTCTCGCCATCTTTACTATTATTTATTGCAGTGCACACCTTACTTATATCAAAGATCATGTACAATTGTACATGTACATGATCGTTGTACATGATCTTTGCTTGTATGTGATAACAAAGACTTGTTATAACCCAGTTGTGCTCACACCCTTTTCAGAATGATCAAAAATAGATAAGAGATCATAAATATTTTCTTACCTATTTTCAATATTACACATGCAACTATTTCGCGCTCGTATACAAGTATGACGCATTATGACGCATAATAACGTATATGGTGCATAATATTATGGCACCGAATTTCTAGTAAATTGCTCCATCACAATAATTCAGAAAAAAAATTCACATTAAATATTTTTCGGAAGAACAAAACATCAGTGAACAGTTAAATAAAGATACGTTGTCTAATTACAAAAGTGTTACCTAACTGCTAGTTCAGTGTACTTTACTATACACTAATTCTGGAAATGGTTAAACAATAAAAATATAATAAATTATTTAAATAATGGTATGTTTGAGATGATGCGTTTGGATCTGCACACTGAAAATGTCCCAATTTTCGTTAGAGGACTATAAACGCAAATTTCCTAAATAAAGATGTACACTAAATAAATTAAAAGTATTCATATACGAGTGTGCCATGTGCATGAATGGTTAATATCTCCCAGAGCCCCAAAATTTTCGACATTCCAATTCCTTAGCACAAACACGGAATTTCCTTTGTACAGAACTACTTGGTCAATATTGGTACATTTCATTATGATAAAGATATATTTTTTTTTTTATAGAGATCAAAGTATAGGAGAGTTAAAGAATGGAAAAGGCTTAGATTATTTCATTCATTCTGATGAATGAGAATCATGAGATTCATTCTCACCTCAAGCAAAGGTCCTTCTAAAGCTACCCACCTTTAGTTGTCTAAAAATGCTTGGCTGAATCTAAACAGAGGTAGAAATTTACATTTTTATGAAAACTACCATTATATATATATATATATAGTGGACATCATGTTTATCGCAGTTACTAGTAGAACTTTTTGTTGTTTGTTGAGACATCTATCGAAATTGCAAACTTTATATATACAAGCATAGATATCAATGAACGTTTTTAAATGTGCTCTAAACCCCAGTCCGATGTTAAATAGCACTGATTCATATAGATATTAGAATCTAATATTACTTTACATCCCTTCCAGATGTTTATGTACATATTTATAGCGAAAACAAAATCATGAGAATTTATCCAATTACAACAAACACCGTTTGCTAAATGATCTCCCCTTCCTCTCCCCCTCCCTTGCTCAAGCTATCTTCTTGCAACACATGCCACTACTTCCCTTTTTCATTTTCTTACAACATCTTAGTCTGCTAACAGCTGTGTGCTGTAACTAGGTGTTGGTAAAGTTCGTTTGTAAAGTGTTGTAAACTAGGTAGATTGCAGGCAAGCCTACCTTATACATAGCGCACAACTTACACAGACAAAACACCGTTGAAGCTTACATCACAGAAACTTTAGCATAATAGAATTCATGCAATTAGGACTATGTTAACTATATCTTAAGGTAAGGATCTAGTCGAGATAAAACGAGAATACTGGCCTTATTTCTTAACGAAATATAGGATATTAGATTACTCTCATCCTACCTTGTCCAAGTTACATTTACCGTAAGCATGTTCATGAAAGAGAAAGGGTATGGCTCTATCGTGAAGCAAGAGGGCACAACAGAAGATTTTCCCAGAAGGTGATTCCCACCGTAGATTTTTTGACTAAAGATTTCAACATATTCTGAGTGGAGAGTTCCATCCATTTCCATTTTTCTATCGATTTTCCAGGCGGAGAATTACACAGTTTTCTTGGTGGTGATTTCCATTTTTTTCCGTAAAGAGATTTCTACCATTTTCCGAAAAAAAATTACCCCTATTCTCCCGCTGGAGAGTTACACCAATTTCTAGGTGGCTATTTTCCATCCTTTTGCGCAAGGAGATTTTCACCACTTTCCAGGTAGATACTTCCACCCATTTTCCAGATGGAGATTTCCACCAATATTCTGACTGGAACTATATGGGACCTAAAAGCAAATCGAGTAAGAATGGAGCATCCTGGCAGCGCGGTTGTCTCCACTGTCCGCGCTCACGTCACTCTTGCTGGTGGCGGACGGCACACACCTTGCTCCCTGAGAACATTTAACCTCACACGTTGTCGTCATCACAGCTGCCTTTTACCCCTCCAACCCCATGGGACATGCAGGACGTATCCGGTCCCAGAACACCTGCATCGCCACACTCACCCTCGTCGATCCCACCAGGTTCGTGTATTGTTCACAGAACGTTCACATTTTGTCGTTCACAGAACCTCCTCAGACCCGGTCGGGTCTTCTAGAGGTTCACGTTGTTCAGAACGTACAGAAAGCACGAATGAGAAGAAGTTCCGAACGTGCGTCGCATGCGTTACGATTTACGTCGTGCGAGTCCTAAATGCGCCGCAGGTTCCGAACGTACATCACGTGTGTTCTGCACATACAACACGCACATTCCAAACGTCGCCCATGTTTCGAAACATGCTACCGACAGACAGAACGTGTGTTGCGAACAACACAGGTGCTCCGTACCTCATCACCTCGATGTGTTCCCGACGCACATCGCACGTGTTCCGAACGAACCTCGACCCCGAGTTCCAAACGATCACGCATGTTCCGATCTTCACACGCACGAGTTCGCTACCCCTTCTGGCTCTTCATCAGATAGCAATCGAGGTCCCCGTCCCCGTCGTGTTCCGGAACCCCCAGGATGACCTCGGGTCGCAGCTGACCCAGCGCGACCTCTGGCAGCAGGAACACGATGACGCTCTCCTTGGGTGGTGCCACCTCGATGTGTTCGAACGGCCCGAAGTTGCGCAGCCGGAAGATGACACCGATCGCGACGTAGGCCATGAGTTTCGGCACCTCGTAGGTGAGTGCCTGCACGTACGCGTACTCGCTGAGGAACATCGCCAGCGTGACGACGAGCGAGAAGACGAGCGAGAACGCCGCGCAGACGAAGCGGAAGCGCGTGAACAGCGCCACCTTGTGGAGCAGCTGGTCGTCGACGGTCGTCTTCGTGCGGTAGTGCAGGTTGCAGCGGTTGACGAAGTGGCGGAACTTGCGGCGCCGCCGCTGGATGTACTCGATGTTCAGCGAGCAGCATTTGAGTGTCTTGTAGGTGAGAAAGACAACGCAGCAGATGGAGAATGCCTGAAAGCAAGACGAGAAGAGACAGGGTGACAAAAGTAAGAAGGAAAGAAGAAAGAAGGAATAAAGATGAAAACAGCTAGGAAGCTTGGAAGGAGGAGGAAACAAAAAGATGACAGGTGCAGGTTCTTAGTTTAGAGAAGAGGCTAACTTGTGCATTGTCATTTTTCCTGGTTTATGGCCTACTAATAACAATATATATATATTATTTATATTTATATATTATATATAAATATATATATAATATAATATATATATATATAGGGACATGTATGAAGAAGAGGCCTGGACAGCCTCTACGGGACACAGCTCGACTGTGCTACCCCACGGGATTTAGCTTGGTTGTTGTTGCCATATAATTGTTTATATATATATATTTATATATAATATATAAATATAAATAATATATATATATTGTTATATATATATATACATTCCCGATTATGATCCTGGTATAGAAGTGTAATAAAAGTTAACAATTACTTCACAATGTCGCAAACATAGGCTTTTGGATAGTGCATGTGTTGACACTCACCAAAAAGTAGTTATGCACCCATCTAATGCACATCAATGAGACGGCGAATACGAGGAAGAAAACTGAAATGTAACAAAAACCCATTATTTTTCAATTCTTTCCTACGACACACCAAATAATGGCACTATGTCAAGGAATATATTATTACAAGTATGAACAAAGATAGTATCCACCTATACCTGCTACCTCCGTGCAATTTTCTCGAAATTAATAACGCCCATGCTTTGTTGAAATCTACAAGTTTTCGTGTATTTATCTACAAGCACCGTCATGTTCTCTTACATATGAATGAGCCCCATTGCAGGTTGTTCATTGTACAGTGGAGTAACCCCCATCCACGTGCAACTATTAGCATTATTGTGAACATAAGAGCATCCTCAAGGCTCCGGAAGAAATGGCAAACATTGTCCATCGAGTCAAACTCTAAACCTGCAAACAACAAAACAATAGCATCAGACCTAGGTAACCATAATATTTATAGGTTGAACTCTTTCTATTACATCACAATAATAACCCAGACTGGAACTCACAGATAAAGCATACGTTCAATTGCCGAAACATGCAGGCCGATACAGTTATTCTGTTGCCTGACCAGAATCTAAATATTTTGTAGAGCGTTGGTTCACTCTGACCTTGGGACCCTAGATTTTAATGATGGGCTTGGTATTATATCAGGACTAGCATTAGGGATAGGTTAGTTCAATGGTTATGGTATAGGTTAAGATAATTGGTTAGGGTTAGGGTTAGGGATAGGATAGGGCTAGGGGTTAGGGTTAGGGGTTATGATTTAGAGGTCTTTGGATTATGATAGTGTAATGATAATGATGGTTTATGTATCAGGTCCTAAGGTAGGATTGACTCTACTTAGTAATAGAAAATCTTGGAATACCTTCATCTGAGATACTGCGCCAGCGGGAGAGTATGATGGAGACCAGTAGAAGCTTCAGTATGGGAGCAAACGTTAGCAGCTTGTGCAGCTTGTTCGAGTACTGAAATGTATAGTTGCATGCACGTGTACAGTGCAATAAAATACATGGGCGATTCCTTCAACATAAAGAACAAACTCACCAGAGGCTATATCGCTCATCACTATTGCTGTCTGAATAACAACAAACTTGTTCTGCACATATTAGCTGCTGAAACTTGAATGTGTTGTACTAGGGATGATGCCCTAGAAAACTACAAGCACGAATTTACCCTTTGACCCGAGGCTATTTCTCACATACTTCTACTATGGCTCATAGGGTCTATGTCCCCCAGGGTACTATCGGAGGGTACCCTGGGTACGGTTCAATATATCGGAACGTACCCTGGTAACTATCTGATATGGTTAGGGTTAGGGTTAGGGTTAGGAAGTAGGCGTAGGCGACTCCCTAGACTCGTTAGTGGAGTAGGCGAGGTACGGTCCGGCATATTAGATAGTACCAGGGTATGTTCCGATATATCGAACCGTACCCAGGGTACCCTCCGATAGTACCCTGGGGGACATAGACCCTCTCAGCTCTACTATGCCTCAATATCATGAGTATGCAGAACGTAGATAAAACAATATGGATGTGTGACACCACTACTTGAATCATAATGCCAAACCTATTGCTTATGTTATGAACATATACATATACATATACATATTCATATAGTATACATATATACACTAGATCATACGTACGTATAGCATAGATTTATTAAAGATTTACATACAAGGAAATGCCTTCAATGCTTTCTACTGGTGCACTGCCACTTGACACATATTTTCAAACACAAAAGGTTTACTCGGACAATGACCCCCTACGTGCCAAATATGAACATTGTAATTCACGCTGTATAGATTTACAACTTAAGGTGCTATGTTTGTGGTGTTGTGGATATGGATATGTTTTACTGTATGCACGTACGTATACTATAGGTTACGAATGAATACACACATAGTGGTGTAACAGTCTCTCTGTATCTAATGACACCACACGAGCAGAAACATACAAGACAATAAGCACAAGGGAAGTAATGAGACTGAAAGTAATGGCAGTGCATGTAGAGCTCTCTCATGTATGTTTACTGATTTCATTAGTAGCAACCTGACTTACACACGGCTCACTCTCTTTTTATGCCAATTTCCTCATCAAATTTCCTCACAGAAATTGAATGATACAAATATGAATGCACACAAAAACTGACCATTAGCATGTGTGTGAATGTGAATGTGTGTGTATCTGTTGTTCCGTGACGGCATGCATATATGTGTGCATTCGTAACATTAAATAATTACCGACTGTCCATAAGATGTGTGCATTCATTACCAGTACGTTTGTGTTCTCTATGTATTAGCACTATCAAGTCAAATAACTCACCCGTCTGAAAAGAAAGAAGTTGCCAAGCCAGGCCATGATGAGTATGATCCAGATGAACAGGAGAGCATCGTAGATGTATATCATCGGTATCTCATCGCTGCTCAGCTGCTCATTCCCCGGATTCACTGTCATCAGTGCACTCTGCAGGAGACAAGGGGAACTAACCGTCCGATCTGCCACCAGTGTCTCCTTGTATTACATTTCAGATATAGTAAGAAGTGCATTTTCTAGTAAAAGCAGATGGAACCTGCAGATGCCACACATCAGAGTGTATTACATTAAATACTCTTTGATGGGTTCACAAAAAGATGGGTTTACATTGTACAATGTCTGGTTTACGGTTAAGGGCGTTCATTGAAAAAGTATGTTTTGAGTTTTCTATGTGTTTTAAGCAATACTGACACGCTTTACGGTTCACCCTTAATTATTTCATAATTATCAGTTGCTACTATTAGTACACCAGCCAAACATGGAAAAGTCCTCTAGAAAAAATTTCTAGTGCATTTTTTGTTAATAGCAGGCAACCATGCTAGATCAATCAGTCATAGGGTGGGGAAGAAAATGTGGGTGGATGCCACCCTCGAGTTTGACTTTAAAGGTCATTTTCAAGGTCAAAGGTCAAATAATGTCAAATTTTGTGTTTTTTTACATTGTGCATTAATTGACATCAACTTTGTCTGCTCTATCCATAGAAACTATTTCTGTTATCAAAAACATGTATTTAGCCTGTTTAATTAACAAGTGAATTTTTATTTTTACACATATATGTGTATGGCATCGTGAAACACAAAAATGTGATTTTCTCGAAATCTGTTTATTTTGCATGTTAAAGTAATTTGCACACCGAATCCTTTGGTTTAAACTATCATACACGTTCAAAATTGAGCACACTTAATCATCAATCAACATCATCAACATTGAGACCACTTTCACACGTTCTGATAGTCGTCCAGCAAGCACAAGGCGTGATATTGATGATGTGATGAAGCTTGCCACACAAGTGACAAGATTTGATGTATTCCGAGTACACACTACCTTGGCTGAAGGAGAGGGAGACTGTGACACGGACGGAAAAGACATACCATTGGTATCACTGGCAACCAAAGATACTGCATCGAATGACGTGGTGAGAGATCTACTCACAGCTGAAGACCGAGGAAAGAAGCATGTTGTCACTAATGTAAAGCAACGCCTAATTGAGGGAACTGTCAGGTTTCATGACACACTGAAGAAGCACCACTCAAAAACCTTCGCTGATCTGTACAAAGCAAATGTATCTACTAAACAAAATGTACAGAAAACAATCAAAGCTGTAACAGTGTAAGAAAGCTACTGCAGCGATTGCTCAATGCTGTCACCGCCAGGCGACCACTGGAAATGGCGACCATTCTCAAGCATGAACTGTCCCCAATCCCACTGTCTCTGGCAAAGGCTGGAGGGAAGATGAACTCTGCTTCAAAGTCGGAGCTGATTAACATCTTGATGGCAGGACTACAAGTACCCCCTGAAGTTCCAGAAGCTGACATAAAGACATGTGTGCTTATAGATGGTCACGCCCTCATCCAAGCTCTTGGAAAGCCTCTTGGGTGTCAGACATTTGGTGAATATGCTGATGTGTTTGTAAAAACTGTAACACGTCACTTCGGACAGCACACAACAAGAGTTGATGTAGTATTTGATCGCTACATCGGGGAAAGCTCCATCAAGGCAGTGACTCGCTCAAAGCGACTGGGAAAAAAAGAAACCAATCCGCAAGCTCATCGATGGGCCCAATGTCCCACTCCCACAGGTTTGGGTCCAGTTCATTGCCTTGGATGAGAACAAAGCTAATCTTGCCAAGTTCTTGTCTGAGGAAATCATAAAGAAAGGCAAAGATCTGCATGGGCGATGTGAGCTGGTAACCGGAGGCGGATTTGCAGATGCTACTGATGCAATATCAACAAGGAGAGATGACCCCAGGCTTCACAGAAATCATGAAGAGGCTGATACCAGGCTGATACTCCATTCGTGTGAGGCAGTTAATGAAAGATACCAAAGAGTGCTCATAATCTGCAGAGGCACAGATGTCATGCTACTTCTGATACACTTTGTATCAACAAGAACATCCGAAGTGTGGATGGTGTCTGGAACAGCAAATAATCAGAAATGTTACCCACTACATGCCGTATCTGAGAGACTTACACAACCTGTGAGGGAAAACCTGCTCAGCTTCCATGCGCTAACAGGTTGTGACACAACCTCTTATTTCAGTGGCCATGCAAAGAAGTCATACTGGAAAGCCTTTGATAGTCAACCACTTCTTGTCAAGGGGATCGGTCGTGATGGAGACCTTGCATCTATTGAACAGTTTGTGTGTCACCTGTATGGAACACCTGAGCAACGAACCGTCAACCATGCCAGGCTCCAACTCTTTGGAAAGGCTAAGAAGGGTCTAGAGATGTTACCACCGACAAGGAATGCACTGGAACTTCACGCCACACGCGCCAATTATCAGACAAAGATTTGGTTGCAAGCAGACCAGGAACACATAGATGTCTCATCGCCTACAGACACCTCAACTTGGAGGAAGGAATCCGGTTGCCTTAAAGCTGTGTGGACAAGGCTACCCCCAATCCCAAAAGCCTGCCTGGGGCTGGTAGCCTGTGGATGCAAATCAAAATGCAGAACAGCTCGATGTACTTGCTTCAGAGAGAACTTCAGGTGCACTTTCGCCTGCGGATGTGATGCGACTGACTGTTGCAACCCAACTGGCCAGTAGACTCATATCAAGAGCCTCATGCCGATACACATGCATGTACATGTAGGCTTATGAGACACACCCTTCAATACTGTATGTTCCCCTTCTGTTGTGTCACCCAGCTGGTCACTCAGCCACACCACATTAATTTAATGAATATTTTAAACACATTGTAATGATGGATAAATGGCGAAACCGTTTAGCCCTTTTTCAGATTAGAAAAGTTTTAATTTCTTAGTTTAGTTTCTTATATGTATATTTATGTATGATAGTTTAAACCAAAAGATTCGGTGTGCAAATTACTTTAACATGCACAATAATCACATTTCGAGAAAATCACATTTGTGTTTCACGATGCCATACACGTGTAAAAATTAAAATTCACTAATTGTTAATTAAACAGGCTAAAAGTAAATACATGTTTTTGATCATAGAAATAGTTTCTATGGATAGAGCAAACAAAGTTGATGTCAATTAATGCACAAAAGCCACAATGTAGAAAAACACAAAATTTGACCTTATTTGACCTTTGACATTGAAAAATGACTTTTTAAGGTCAAAATCGAGGGTGGCATCCACCCACATTTTCTTCCCCACCCTATGACTGATTGATCTAGCATGGTTGCCTGCTATAAACAAGCAATGCTCCATAAAATCATATGTTGGCTGGTGTACTAGAACAAATCTGACTGCCACAAGAGGGGGCTATACAGTGTTTAATTACAGATAAAACAAGTGGCCATTGCAAAAAAAAGTTCGTTTAGGATTTTACAGTGACAAATTAGTATATTGAACGTGCGTGATAGTTTAAACCAAAAGATTCGATGTGCAAATTACCTTAACATGCAAAATAAACACATTTCGAGAAAATCACGTTTTTGTGTTTCAGAATGCCATACACATGTGTAAAAATAAAAATTCACTTGTTAATTAAACAGGCTAAATACATGTTTTTGATAACAGAAATAGTTTCTATGGATAGAGCAGACAAAGTTGATGTCAATTAATGCACAATGTAAAAAAACACAAAATTTGACCTTATTTGACATTTGACCTTGAAAATGACATTTAAGGTCAAAATCGAGGGTAGCATCCACCCACATTTTCTTCCCCACCCTATGACTAATTGATCTAGCGTGGATTCCTGCTATTAACAAAAAATGCACCCCAAAGTAAAAAAATTACATATTGGCTGGTGTACTATATTATACTATATACAAACTGAGTCGCAGGATCTGAAATGTTTTCAAAACTCATCTCTTAACCTTTACTAGACCTCATGCCAAATTAACGAAATAGTTTCAGGTGGTGGATAATTGAAATTATTTACATTTTTATCGATAATTATAATACATTATTTTCATAATGTTCTTCATTTGCATACCTCAACAATTTACATGTGTTACTCAACCCTACAATTATTAAACTCCAAAATGGGCTGATAACATGCAACCAAAACATCTAGGAAATTAAAATCCTTATTGTGATCCCCACATGCCCCACACAGCTTGCCTTTATAAAACAAAAGGGCATCCCTAGACTCAATCTTACTTTAGGATCCCAGACATATATGATAGGATTAGGATTAGGTTAGGCTTAGCGATAAGGTAAGGCTAAGATATAGGGGTGTAACGACTAACGATTAATCGCGATTCAACTCTATCGCGGTACATCCCGTTCGGTCCGTTTTCGTTTTTTTTCCGTTTCGGTTCTTGGTTCGGTTCCGGGAAATACATTCAACCCACTCTCACTTAGGGGGGCGCACACGGCGAGCAAACAGAACTAACTTAACTTTCACTTGGTCATTACTCAGTTGGACTGCATGGGGTAGTCAGACTACTAGTCTAATAGTCTAGTTTGGTCAGGTAGATAACTTTAATGAATAGTATTATGACTATTATTCTTGAACTGCATATGTATATTACTTTATTGTCTTTTGGCCAATGAATAACACAATAAATGTATAATATTATGATAGGTATTATTATTATTATTCAAAATGGAGGAAAAATTTCCCCATTTTCTCAGCATTTTTACTACTGAAAATAACCGAACCGAATGAACGGAACCGAAGAGCAAAAACTGAAAACCGAACCAAACCGAAACAAAATGTATCGTTACACCCCTAATAAGATAATGGGTTAATGATGACGATTAGGATTAGTAGCTACGGTTATGGTTGGAATTATAGTTTTAAGGTTAGAAATATGGTGACATCGACAATGCTCAAAAACCGAAAGAACATTCCTTTTCCCTAAGAACAACAACTAGCTCGGTCTGCGAGTACTCACGCTGCACGTGACCTGTAGGTCGATCGTCTCAGATAGGTTCGTCACGACTGGACCCTTCGAGTTGGGACACTGCAGCAACACGAAGCGATAGAAGTCGGTGTTGCTCACACGGTGCTGCACGTGGTAGGTGCCGGAAGAGTTGGGCGCCACAGTGACGCGCTGGCAGAACGTGTCCGACATTGACACGTCCTTCTCGCTCATCCCGCCCGATAGCTGGTGGCAGCGGTAGTTCAGCTGCGTGAGTGGGATGCGCGTGAACTGTGGAGGAAAACATGATTAATAGTTATGATTAACACGTGATTAATAGTGATTTACGCAACATCCTGGTGCTTCAAACTTTTTTAAATATTACATTACCCTTCAACGTGCTTCTGTATTATTATAATACTGCTGTGCTATTAGTTTAATGGAATATATTAGCACAGGCATCACATACGCTTCTCTGTAAATGAAATAAGGGGACTCACACTTAAACAAACCTGTTTCCTTCTTGAAAATTATCCACACTATGAAAAGATGAGGACAACATTTTGTTTTTATTCACTCCTGATGGTATGGTATCTTATGCCGATTAATACATTTTAGTATCTATAATATAATTCCATTATCACATAGCTACCTTTCTGCCACCAGACATACTGCACAACAGTAGCCATAGGTCAGGTGGTGCACTTGGCTCCTGAAATGCAAAATAGGCACAATAACGTACAGTATAAAGGCACTTTTCCTGGTCGACGAATGCTTGACAATGCACTTTAAAGAGATTCTCTGCCCATGGTCATTTTGCTGAGCAGTTCTACTGTGGCTAAAGGGGTCGTTGTCGTATATGTAGTACCCGAGGTATCAGCGAGTATGTCGTCTACGCCTACTCCCTAACCCTAATCCTAACACCCTAACCCTAACCATATCAGATATTTACCTCGGGTACATATTATACGCTATTATACGACAATGACCCTTCGTGCTCTACTGTGTGTATTATTCAAGGAACACAAATTTAGATATGTGAGAGGTTTTACATATTTGAATGTTGTATATTCCTGTTACATTGCAATTTGCTTCAAATATATAAATGTCAAGAGCTCACGGCAGCTACTTTACACAATTTAAAAAAATTCTAAATTTACGACTGTGGATACTACCTATAAACGGATATGACACTATCTAAACATTATACTATTTATAGCCTTTATAACGGAGTGACATGAATCTCAATTGCAGCTACTCTGTCAAAGAGCTAGAACTAAATACACTAATAAACACTTAATACAGTGATTTTTTATAGTGAGCTTAAGGAGATAAAAGCATTTTTCAAATAAACTAATTTTCATAATTTTGGAGTTTTAATACTGACACTTTTCCACTTTTTTACAACACTGGATTAAACAGCTAAAAATTTGGCTGGATTATATATGTGTGTACGTATGTGTATGTATGTGTGTGCGTGGTGTTATGCATGTCCTTGAAGACCCTGCTTTCTTTTTTTGCAAGCTGACTCACACTTGTAAATAAGCAGGAATGTAAATAATACACATCTGATTTTGGTTTACATTCTTGCTAACACATTCTAAACAAACCTAGCAGCATCACTTAGCATCATGGACTTGCCATACCGACATGCATCACATCAATGCAGTAAATATAAAATATTGCTATTTCATGTCCTTCCATCTTTGCAATAAAGGTGTGATTTTCGAATGCAAGTGGAAAACTGTGGATCATCTCACATCCAATCTATACAGATATGTCTATGTTTTTAAATGAAAAAATTGGAAGTTTAGCCCTTCTCTTCAGTGTGAAATGATCCCTGAGCAGTGTCACATTATTTTATTCACATCCTGGCATTTAACATCACACGACCTTAATCTTCAGTCATTATATAACCGAATATGACCTTTTAGTAGTCATTGTCTTTTTTTCCTAATCAAATATTTTCACATACAGGTTCAGGACAGCGTAGCTGGAAGTTGATCACCCCTCCTCTTATGAAGCCAAATCCTCGATCTGTGAGGAGGTCATATGATGCATCACTCCAGGAGTAGAACACCTACAACAACAACAACAACAACAATACAAAAATCTTCATGGAACTATCAACAATAAAAATTATACATCCAAAGGGTTTAGAGGTTTGTGCATTCTCCACAAGCCAGTCTCACTAAGTGACCTACATGTCTGAGCGAGATAACCACCTTAATAATGTAGTTGGATACTGTTGCTATGTTAGTCAAGCTAACCCAGTTTGTACATAAATGTGTACACATTCATACCAAAATATTGGTTTTGTGACGCTTCGTTACTAGGCATTATTATTATAACATCCCATTGCAACAGTGATTTGGATCCAGATCAAGATATAGTACTAGCTAGCAAGGCTACCGGAATTTAAAATTAGGTACCTAGATAGAAATTTGGCCAATTCCTGGCTCGTGGTGTAGTGGCAATTTCTAACTATTCGGTAGGGTATTTAATCATAATAGAAGTGCAAGGTCAGCATGATAACTGTAGGTAGTGATATTATTTGTCACTTCAGCCATGACGTATATGATACACCATGAGTAAACTATAAACTTCTAACAACCAAGCATATGGTGTGCTAGCATGGGCACTGCAACTCTTCCCAGGCCTCGAAATAAACAAGCCTTACAGCACACATCGTTAATCTTTATTAACTATTTTAAGACCTTCCTAACAAGATCCTGAATAACAAAACAACAAGCTTAAACAGAAAACATAACTAGAACAGTAGTTGTTTAACTTCGCGGAACCAATTTTTCCTTGGCTAAACTTTCTGCAACAAATATCAGAAAACTAACTTCACAAGGTTTCACATGATATTTGCACAGATGGTAACCTGCCCCAGTAATCAAAACTCTATTTGTTTTGCCTCCTATTGTGGCAGTTCCAGAATGCACGCTGATTTTGTTGAGTGACTACTCCGGCCATATGGTCAAAACTTGTTCGTGGCCTAACTGTCACCTAAACCCTCCCTAAACCTAATCCCATTCCTAAATCTAACTGAAATTGCATCAAAAGTATACATTAAACTGGCTCTAGCATAAAATCCAGGGATAATAAACCAATGCACAATAATAATTATTAATGAATCAAAATAATAACTAGTAATAACCATAGAGATAACAAAATTAATAATAAATAATAAACAAATTCAGAAGGAACACAATCCCACTCCCACATAAAATGTAGGAATACTATAAACTACTACATTAGTGAGAATGTATTTTAATTTAATTGTCTATTGTAAGCAACACACATTCTGGAGTGCTGGAGCACGAGAAAAAACAACTGGAACGCGGGGTACCACAGCAAGATGAATCCACTTTGCTAAATCTAATCACTGTTTCTGTCAACCCATGACACGACTTCTTTTCGAGCCACGCTGTAGCTTTGCTTGGGGTAACAATTCATTTTTGGACTAGATGCAATAGTTTAAATATACAGTCATTTTAACAGCATGCTATCTTCAAACGGCCAGCTGATGAAACATCCAAATATTATTAGCAGAAAACTAAAGTATGAAAGGAAATAACTTCCCAAGGCAATGGACTTTACAGTACCAATCTCGTTTTAGAAAAAATAAATAAATATGATAACATTTCCAATTGTCTCTGGTGGGACTGGTGGCTCTCCTGGGTAGTGTGTTACAGCATGCACAAAAGCTACCTAATAAACTATGCCACCTCTACATTCCACTGAGGCCGCATGTTGTACAGATATCTCGGGTATTAAATGGTAAAGTAAAATAGTGGGGTAAAAATACATTAACTTTGTATTTTTACAAAATAACTTCACATGCATGTACAGTTATGTACACATGTACAAATTAGTACAAGTTTTTTGCCATCATGCTACCGGATGGGACTTTAGGTGATGCCGAAAATCCCTTTTTAATTTGTGCATCAACATGAAGTTATTGCACAAGAATACTAAGTTAACAGGTTTATCTACCAGTACCACCACTTTACCCTACAATTAAAGCCCTGCCACTTCTGAAGGAAATTAGGTTCGCCGGAGCTTGACAAGTGGCGTTGTTTGTTAAGTCACAGGCACTTGGAACATCTCAATTAAAAAAAAGAAGGTAAATAAACACGAAATGTATTTACTACCAAAGTCTTAATGTTTCTCTACTCTATTTCGCCTATTATTGCCGATAATTACCCGTAAATGCCGGTCAAATTCTCATTTGCAACACACAAGTACACCGCACGTCCGCCCTGTGCACAAAAAGCATGAATAAGAGAGCTGGTAGGAAAGCGTGATCGCTCGACGCTCGCTTCATTTCACACGACTACAGAACGAAAACACACCAAACAGCCTCCATCTTGGTATCTATCTGTAGCTAAATGTTCACTTGTTCAAATTATAACTCTGTCCTTTGTTCTTACCTACTCGCGCCAGAGATATCTCGTGAAATCTTGCAGGAAATGTTCTCTCCGTGAAAATGTAAAGAGGACGCATCATCCGAAAATCCCTAACCGCGCTACTTTCGATCGATCACTGTAGTCGTGTGTGTGTGATGTCATGCCCGTGCGCATTATGCTTGGCTTGGCGGGCCTCGAAACGGAGGCTCAGAGGCATGCAGCAGCTCATCCCGGCATGCAATGCGCCCCATTACTCGTGTATAAACAGACATCTCGTCCTCTTTACATTTTCACGGAGAGAACATTTCCTGCAGGATTTCACGAGATATCTCTGGCGGGAGTAGGTAAGAGTATAATTCGAACAAGTGAACATTTAGCTACAGATAGATACCAAGATGAAGGCTGTTTGGTGTGTTTTCGTTCTGTAGTTGTGTGAAATGAAGCGAGCGTCGAGCGAATTTTGCAATTACGCTTTCCTACCTGCTCTCTTATTCATGTTGTTTGTGCACAGGGCGGCGTGCGGCATACTTGTGTGTTGCAGATGAGCATTTGACAGGCATTTACGAGTAATTATCGGCAATAATAGGCGAAATAGAGTAGAGAAACATTAAGACTTTAGTAGTAAATACATTTCGTGTTTACATTTTTTTTTTTTTTGAGACGTTCCAAGTGCCGCTGAGAGGGTCTATGTCCCCTGGGGTACTGCCGGAACGTACCCTGGGTATAGTCCGGTATACCGGAACGTACCCTGGTACTATCTAATATGCCGGACCGTACCTCGCCTACTCCAATAACGAGTCTAGGAAGTCGCCTACGCCTACTCCCTAACCCGAACCCTAATCCTAACCATATCAAATAGTGACCAGGGTACGTTCCGGTATACCGGACCGTACCCAGGGTACGTTCCGGCAGTACCCTGGGGGACATAGACCCTATGAGCCCAAGTGCCTGTGTCACGTTAAGTAGGTTGTGTGTATGATTTAACCCATTAACCGCTCCTTATTTAATGCTAATGAATAATGTATTGTGGTTAAAATAAAGGAAGCAGATTAGATTAATGTTAATAATAATTAAGTGTTGAACGGGAGCACTGCCACTGGGGCGGTGCCAGAGGCAAGTATAAACTACAACTGAAAAATTTCCCTTCAGTCCTTGTTTACATCACACAGCCTCACAGGGTCCGGGAACTGCCGTACAACGAAATATAATTATAAGGTACCATGCCGTCGTCATGTTAATCATTTATTCCTGCATGATGTATCCGAGGTATCGTAACCAAGTGAAAACTACACTAACTTAGTTACTAATATTATTACTAGAACGCCACTATATTATACATAATTGAAATTGCATCATGATCATGATCGTCAGCCTCAGGAATGTATTTCGGAATGACAAGATACCTTGACATCATCTCGGAGAAAATAGCGAGCTTCGGCTACAAGCAGCGCTAAATGAATGACTAGCAGACACAAAATATCTCCTGCCATAATTCTGTTCTGCATTAGCCATACGTCAACACACGTCGCAAGATTTCATATCAAACCATCAAACACAATATCTCTACAAACAACAAACTCCATTTTTCCTATTTACAGCTGTCTATAGAAGCAGTGCTGCCCTCTTTTTATCAAGAATAAACAAGTCGGCAGTCTCCCAGTGAGATGTAGACGAACTCCACTCGTCCCTGTGCCGTGGCCACCCGACAATGATTGGTTGAATAGATATTCGTCATTAGTAACGGTGGTAAGTTGAAAGAGTAACGACTTACGGAGACAGTCTATTTTCCGTCAGTAAATAACAAAACCAAAGAGCGGGAGAGATAGTTTCGGATTTTGGTTCTGCAAAAAGTACTGAGATTTGTCAGGGTCAACGTCAGACGTCTACGTCAAACGGAAGATTGTGAGACATTTACAGATAATACCATTCGCCGTTATGGCAATGACATAGTTTTATTTATTTGAATTTTAATATAGCCCTCATATAACCCGCGTTATAAATGGCAAATGCTAAAGCCGTTAGACGTTAGGCGTGTGTATTGCCTTTCAATCTCGTAGCGTAGTCCAGCTAATGCTATACTCACTATACATACGGTTACCTACAGCTCTACGAATTCTTAGTAGATCAGGCTAAAGACGTATTTATATTACCCGTAAGGCGTAAGCTGTATGATACTATTAGTATTACTAGTATTACTAAGTAGTAAGATAGTCCTGTGAGTAATCATGCAGCCCGTCTTACTCTGCCTGTTAGTGTTAGTGTTAGAGCTACCAAGTACCATTGCATTACTATTACTAGCATTACTGCCATACTGGCAGCTCTACGACTACGTATGTGCTTGGATCGAGTAATCATTCTGACGTCAGAATGATTACTCCAAGTTGTGTGTGTGCGTGCGTGCGTGCGTGCGTGCGTGCGTGCGTGCGTGCGTGCGTGCGTGTGTTGGCAGTGCCTGCGGAACGGGGGGGCTAAGGGGGCTCGAGCACCCCCACGTTTTTGATGCCACATAAAATTACGTGAGAATTAAAATTAAATTATTACGTCTCTCGTTTTATTACTTAGTGCTAGAGCTCCCGAACCCAACCCCTGCACATGCTTGGCGTGCGCACAGGCGCTATCACAAAATCGCTCTACTGGATCGTAACAAATTGAGCACCCCCACTTCAAAAATCGTTCCGTGACACCTGGACGGGGTGTTTGTGTGCGTGCGTGCGTTTGTTCTTATCTGACCATTTTTGAACCAAATTACGTAGACGTGTAGTTCTAACAGACTCGGGTGTTATTGACCCAGTGAGCTCTACCAGTCCTATATCAAAACCATGAACATGCATGTTAACTGTCAGTACAGAGTATACTATGCAGATTTTTCCCTGCAGTGACACGAGTGAGGCGGGTCGCCTTGCTCAAATTCTCAGCCGCCACACACAAATTTGTCCAAAACACCGCCTCGCTGACGAAAATCACTGTTCTTCCATAGAACAGTGCTTAGAATGCACCAAATTGCAACATTTTTTCACAAATTATTTAGAGGGCATGCCCCTGTATCCCCCTAGCTGGGTAAGCACCTGCGGTGCTCGCTTTGCTATGACCTCGAAACGTGCATACACATCAAAAGGAAATTACCACTTCACAGACCTTTTTGGCCAGGGGAAACACTGCCATGGAATAGCTCAACACTGCTGCTGCAAAGTGAGGGACTATATATATATATATATATATATCAGGAGTCTATCAATATATTGATAGACTCCTGTATATATATGCAGGGTTCTCCGAGCTTTTTCATTATAGCATGGCGGAGCCTGGCCTTACTAGTCCAGTTTAGCATTTTTTAGCTAATTTTAGCATGGCGGCTATGAATTTAGAGTGGCGGGTGCATTTTAGGAGGCGGGGCTCGACGATAGCCTGGCGGGCCGCCAGGCTATAAGTGCTTTTGGAGAACCCTGATATGTTATCTTACGACCATATATATGCATCAGCGATGTAATTGTGTTTGTGTTTCCTTCAGAGGCAGCACGCTACTGACTTGACATAAAGTCATGCAGAGCACGAGAATGGGAACTGGGCATGCGGCCCAAGGTTCAGAACACTGCAGGTATTATTTACGTGGAAGTTGCAGAAAGGGCCTCTCATGTAACTACTCACACATGCCTGCGGATGTGCCGGTAAGAATTATAAGTAAACCCTTATAAATAATATGTTATTGCAAGCACATTATATACAGTTAAAGCCCTGTTGGTAGTCACCTGTTTAGAGGTTATAACCTTTTTATGGCCACTTTTGGTATTCCATTTAAGTGATAGGTATACAGCAGGCTTTCAGATTTGAAAAGTACAGAGGACTACTAATGACTCCCCTAGAACACCATAGGGGACTTTCACGCTCCATAATCACACCCTTAAGAGGCATTATGGAGACTCCATTAAAAAATCACACCCTTAAGAGGCATGATGGAGAGCTCCACTAAAAATCACACCCTTAAAAGGTCTGCCATTGTTTTAAGAATCGACGAAGGGTGTATGAAAGTTGCATTCTCATTGGCTACTGAAACTAGAGTTGGGCTAGAATAGATACTCCAGTCAGGGCTCGCGATCCATTGCAACATTGACAACTCTATGGACAGGGAAAATAGCCTCAAGGCCACGCGTGACGCGGCGGCTTTTGATGTACACGATCGATCGATCGGGGGCCGTACTATATACAAGTACGGCCTGCGTAGCACGCGCAGCATACACACACACACACACTTGCAGCGTCAAATAAACGCACACACTGGCCAACGTCTGACAATCTCAAACAGTGAACTAAGCCGTGTCTATATTGTAAAGCAAACTATATTACAATGTTATTAAATGAAGGTACTGTTAGTAGGCTGTTGGACTGTAAAATCAAAATTTGTACATTCTAACCCCCCTAACATTTTCTCTCAACGGATTTAGACGTTTCACAAAATCGACCCTGGGACTGTGAAATCCGCGGATTTCCGCGGATCCGCGGAAGATTCTCATCCCTGTAAAATGGAGCGCTATTTCAACATAATACACAGACTTTTGGTGCGCGATTTCAACCACTTTTATGAGGCGCGATGATGCACGCACCATGGCACAATTTATGGTGCGCGGTGGAGCGCGAGCGCGATCGCGCCCCTTAAAAATGAAAGCCTGATACAGTGTTAATTACCTTGATAAAACATGCATATCTCTATATAGAATACTTTTGGAATTTCCATTGAGTGACCTTATACATTGATTTATTGTACTGACATCTGCATTATGTAAATCCAATTGGACCATTGTTGAATTCTATTTAATTGGTGTGTGTATGTGTGTGCACATGCGTGTACGCGTACACGCACGTGCATGACAGGGAATTTTTTTTTTTTAATGGGAGCTCTTTCAAAGGTCTGTGGAAAAAATAGCTCTCGTCAAAAATTTTACTGGAGCTATTTTGAGCCTCACGGGAGTCATTTCAGAGGTTTGAAGAGCGAATCGCTTATCGCTCCCGTGTATTTTTTACCCTGGCGCATGAGTGCATGTGTGTGCGTCTGTGTATCCGGGTTTGTGTTTTAACTAGATTTCTGTTTGCAGATTTGTAAATTTTTTCGAAAAGGAACCTGCTTTCACGGCGATCACTGTTGGTTTAGACATGAAGGAGAAACACTCCCAATCAGAGCAAATCAGCATGTGACATCAAATAGCCAAGAAAACAACCAGAAAGGTTGTGATGGTATTGTGGAAGTTGGTCCATGTGGTATATTGGAAAAGAATGCTGACATTGAGAGTGGTGCCAAAGGAAAACTCTTGTGTAAGTATAGAGGGTTCCGCGACTTGGTCTAAAATTAGCAATATTACCTACAATCCCGGGCCGCCGGTCATACCGGTTACAAAAAGAGCGAACACGTGTCGCGTGTAATGTGCCGCTCTGCACAATCAACCGATTTTACATTGGCTATATAGTGTTATTATTGCAATAGATATTAGAAGTAAGAGGATCCCGATTTACCAGACAGGTTTATCAGCGTGGGTTTTAGGTGCTACAGTTCAAGGAGGCTGCCACACAGTCGGCAGATTCGTAGATTGAGCAGATCGGAAGATTGCACGCAACACATATTATGTTCATAGACTTGAGTTTGTTTACATTGTGAGAGTTCAGAAATTTCACCGATTTTACTGCATCTACTCTAGCTATCAAATGCAGCTTTTTATAATAGCTAGTGTATGCACGTTTGTCGGCTGTCTGTAGTGTACGTAGTATGGACAAGTACTTTGATTCACTAGACAACGTAGCCAAAGCACGCTATCTCGAGAAAATTGCATGCATTGGGAATCGACACCCGTACGAGAATGGAGCGAGGACCACAACTTGTGCCCATCACGTACTGATTAGGATCTCGTGAATTGACTACCTAGCATTCTAGCTGAGTCCATTTTATACTCTCAAGGACTTTCAGAACCACAAAAGCCTGGATGCCCACGATCGACTGTTCTGCTGTTGGGTTAGTGGTGTATATGGGTGAACAGTGAGAGTCCCATCTACGTTATCCGAGCACGTGTTATGCACTCTCAGTCTCTGATTATACCATCTTTCTATCCGTGCATGGATCACGATGAGATAAATGGGACAGGCATCATGTCAGCACACTGTAATTGTAAAGCCGGGCTTGGTGAATTCTGTTCACATGTTGCCTCGGTGCTATTTTATGTAGAGTATGCTGCACGTGCAAGAGAAATCACCACCCCCACTCAAACAGCTGCCTACTGGATGCCGGCGATATATGTGTATAAGTGTAAATGTGTAGCGGCGTGCGCCGTGCATGCGGTGTACCTGTGTGTTGCAGAGGAGCATTTGACCGGCATTTACAGGTAATTATCGGCAATACTAGGCGAAAGAGAGTAGAGAAACATTAAGACATTGGTAGTAAATACATTTCGTGTTTATTCAGCATTTCTTTTTTATTGAAAATGCTCCAAGCGTCTGTGGTCCGCCTTGTCTCTCGTCCCTTTACCTTGTGTTGTGATCACGCTAGGCAGCCTAAAAAAGCTGTGTGGCTCTCTGATACCGATTGCTGCAGTTGACAACACCGCAGGAGAGCGGCGTTGTGATGGATTTACTTAATAGGCGAATAAAATGAGCAGAGAACAGTGCGTTGCTCAATGTACTTGTACCATGCCTGAGCTGGTTTCTGTAATTGTCATGGCCGGCGGCGTTGCATTGTGGGTAATATGAAAAATCGAAAGAAAGAGAAAAAGAAGGAGGTGAGGGAGAGAGAGGTGTGGAGAGAGGGAGAGACAGACAGACAGACAAGACAGACATGCACGTGCACATGCACACACACTATGTACATGTATATAAACTAGTGTACATACTATACAATATATATTACTATGTGTGTGTGTGTGCGTGCGTTTGTGCGTGCGTGCGTGTGTGCGCGCGCGTGCGTGTGTGTGCGCGCGCGCGCGTGCGTGTGTGTGCGCGCGCGCGCGTGTGTGTGCACGCACGCACACGAACACACAGGCACAGAGAGGGGAGCATCGAGGTTCTCTACCTATTTTCCTTCGGGGATGTCTGAGAGAGAAACGATCATAGTCATACAACTAACTGCGTGCAATGGGCATCCACAGGTGATGCACTAAAAGAAAACCAGGAACCAACTGGAGTTCAAGGTAAAAGGAACAACTGCCCACAAAAGAAAGCTCCACTTGCATGTACTGGCCTGACTAGCAATATTATTAAATGTGGGATGGAGCCTCAAATCGATGTGCACAAGATGAGTGAGCTGATGACAAGTCTGAATCTAAAACCGAAATCATGTGAGGTATACGTGAATTGAATTCGTTATATGATGTAAATGTAATTAATCATCAAATTTTTATAATTTTCAACAATTGTCATGCATTTGGATGTTTAGTAATGCTTGTATGGTACTTCACATCTAGAAAAAAAAATTATAGAGCAGAGGAGATAGTTATGCTTAGGTTTTGAGGTGCTAACTTCACTGTTTGAATTCAATGTGTATAAATCATTTGTGCTTCATAACCAGTATATATTAATTACTTGTCTACATACCATGGGAATGTATATATATTAAGAATTAATCACTTAAATATTGTAAACACTTAGGAATTTCAAGACCCATTTAACCAGCCTAAAGATGATCTACCAGACAAGTTTATTGCTTTAGAAGCTGTCCTTGACAAGTGGGAGACCTGTAAAGAGGAGATTGGATTTGACCCAGGTCAGTCAAAAGAAAATAATTTGGCAATTTAGGAAAATTTTACCTTCCTTGACAATCTTAGAATTTCACAGCGGTGCATGCAACGTCAAAAAGAGTGATTTTGCTAGAAGCACAATTCAACCAAATTTAATAAATGATCATATTCAACAATGTGGGTGATTCATGTTATATTAATTTGATGCAGATGCAGTGAATTCCTTTTCATCCTCCACATCAGACACAGACAGTGAAGACGATGAGGATAATGAGGAAGAAGGTAGGAAAGCCGAGAATAAGTCTTGGCACATTTCTGGGATATGGCAGCTGCGTTTGATGATTTTCTAGGTTTAGTATTTTAGCTGTTGCAAAATGTAAAACGTGATAACGTTATATATGTTTTATTAATAATAACTACATTTTTATTTATTGAAGTTACAGCCTTGCTAACGACCATGGTAGTTATGGTTCCTGATATTGTTATTCTTTATTCAAGAAGAGGTAGCATCTGAACTAGACAGACACAGTGATGAGGATGATGATGATGATGCTGAAGAAGAAGGAGAAGAAACAGAAGAAGAAGACGATGAAGAGGAAGAAGAAGATCATGAAATCAAGAACAACCGCGCACAGTTTTTAGCGCTGACATCCTTTTTTGATCAAATCAAAGGTTTGCCAACCAGTTGCAAGCTTTATAAATGGAAGGGAGTTGTAATAGATGTGTAATGCAACTGTTTTATAATAGTATCCATCAACCAAATTCCTTTTATTTACAATAGTTACAATCTTATATACACACCATAATACAAGCGTGCCACAGTGGGTAAAACAGTTTTCGGAATAACTAGTAGTAGAATGGAAAAACACTCATTTGTGTAATGTGCTATGTGCATTTAAACATTTAGGTTTGAATTAAATATATTATATGGTGTCACATTTGATTGTATCATCTGTTTTTCCTAGATTATAACATCACTGGTTGGCCAGCTGCGAATGTTATTGAGCTGGTGATTGGACTGAACATCATGGAAACATGTGATGAATCAATCACAACAATAGGTAAATGCGGAAGGGGTTTAAATTTACTGTAGGTTGAAATTTGACATTGCTTTGTTATCTGTTCATGTAATACACGTTTTACATCTGACAAGAAAAATATACAAGTTTTATTGAATCGAGGAAATAAATTCCTCATCATATTGTGCTTAAAAAAGGAAGCTATTGATTTCTGTTCCAGTGCTGCACAATATTCTCAATCAGTGGAAACCTTCATCACTCCTGTGGGCTGAATTCTTGGTCGGTCTGACTGAAGATATTGGCGATGATTCTGAATCCCTGGCGTATGCCATCACCATGTGGCTGGGTGCATATGAAGGTAAGTCTACGTGAGAACGAATCTTATAATCTTTATACAGCTTTTAACTGGATTGGGTACATTTTTTGGATCAAATGTACTTGAATACACGAATACCGTAGTCCTCAGTCAGAATAATTCATTTATTGCACTTAGTGTAAGTGCTCATAAGCAAAAACGTATGAGCTGGCATGCATGAGTGCACATAAATCTAATGGCACAGGTGAGATGGTGGGGATGTAACCTTGTTTATGCGCCATGTATATATATATACGCAGCATTCGGCCACCTGCACAGGTAGAGAGACCTGGCCCATATGCAAGCAGAGTGAGCTGTGATTGGATGACAATATTCTACCAGAATTTAGAATGCCGCCGTAGCAAATTTGTGAACAACGACAATCGCGTATATGTAATGCTAGACGCACACTATAAGATTTTGCTTGGGCCGCAGTCGTAAGCCCTCGCACACCATACGCTCGGCAGCCGATCGATCGGGAGGCCCCCGCACACTGTACGACTTAAAGTCGGCGCTAACCATGGCGCTCTCGTGGCGTTCCAAGCGGATTTAGCGTGTACTAAGGGTCGGGAGTGTTTCCCCGCCATTTTGACTGAATGTGGTTTCCATGGCGCTGCTCTGTGATTGGTTAATTTTCTTCAGCGCTCGGCGGCAGGTCGGATGGCCACGCACACTATCCGAGTCGCGTCGTATACCCTCGCACACTATACGACTCGCTCCGCTCCCGATTCAAAATTCGAATCGGCCCAAAATGACCTCCCGATCGTGTCAAACCAGTCGATAGCCAGACGCAAGGCCTCTCGATCCAGACGTAAGCCTCTCGATCCCGCTCGGGTCGTATAGTGTGCGGCTAGCATTAGAGACGCTACAGTTTCAAATGGATTTGATATCTTTTTCTGCTCGTTATACTTACTGTTGACGTGTTGACTGTTGTAGATGGAGAGGTTCATCTGTATTTTGGCGGTTTACTCGCTGGACTCATTCAGTTGGACGGAAACCAGCAGAGGGCGCTGGCAGAGTGTGAAGCAGTGCTGACGGTCTTGCCGGATGTTCTTCCCTTTGTAAACTTGGAGTTGTCAGTAGAGGGTGCTATCGTGGGAATGCTGAGAGTAATGGCACACAAAGAGGTTGATTTCCACAATTTGTTCTACATTTGTATTTAATTAAATTTCTCTGTGGCGTGATGGTCCTACATAATATATAGTCAACTTCACCTATACATATATTACCAGGAGTGATTGAAAATACATTTAGTTTTTGTTCACTCTAGTTATTACCATCACTATCTGTATACTCAAGTATAAGAACTCGTGCACGTTGAAATTGGATACATGGGAGTTATAATTATTCATATGTTCTGTGCTCTCATCACATTTACATAGAACAATACATTACAATCTCTTTGCTGTAGAATATGCTCACAGATGTACTGATAATATGCATTTCTGCATGTTGTAACTTGTATATATCGACTTGTGTGGGTTAACTAACTTTAACAGCATATGCATTTATTTTCCAGAAACGTTTTCATAGCTTAACTGTATTGTGATGACTTTTCTAGCCAATTCCCTGTACGTCTGAAGTATTGAAATATTGCAAAGTAAAACCTTTATTTACCTTTATTTAAATACCTAGGACTACAAAGTATTTCTTTATTTGTCAGTAATTGGGGAATACACAACTTTACAACAAATACAGTGAAATGCAATGAAGCTTAAAAAGAGAATATTGTAGACCTGTTCTTGTCTAGGCTGCAATTAAAATAAATGGCTTGAAGCCATCATTCCCTTCTTTGAACCACACTAACTGGAGTTGGTAAACACTTCATTTCAATGCTGCAGGTAGCAGAGTTTCTGCGACAGTGTTGGTTGAAAGAGTCGAAGGATATGAGTGATTGGATGGACTGCTTCTGTGACACTGAGGACTGCCAGTGCATAAACGTGGACTGGGATGAAGCAGTAGTCTCCTTCCGAGGTGACGTATTCGTAAACAAAGTTAATGGTGGTTTATGCAGTATTTCAAATACGAAAAATGTTTGGGAACAACTGGGAAATCATCATCAGAAGTAATGTAATTTCATGTTCTAAATAATTATGCTGAAATATTCACTACACTTATACAGACATCTTTTACTAGACGATGCCCAGTGATCCAATTTATACCAAATGTATGTTGGTAATTGTCATAAAATACGTCATAGTGTCTTGTTCCATGACACACACCATCCAACCTCAATCCAACTCGCCAATTAACTATGATCTAAATGTGACAGAATTGGTCTAAATATACACCACACAAGCTGTCCATGAGCTAGCAATATATCATTAAGTTTGTTATCTTGTATTGTTTGTATTCAACACACACTTTTCAATACGCACTTTTCAGCTTGTCAGTTGCCACTTGTATATGCAAGAAGCAACTCTGTTATAAAAAAAAAATGTAGTTGTCCATCTATCTAATATGTCTAATCTGGAGGAAATAAAATAAAATAAATATTAACAAGCTTGCATATCACATAACTTTTAACTTCTCTTCTGTAACAGTCTTTTAATAAGAAAATACAACTGTCAACATTTCACTCGGTACGACAATTTGTAATTAATTTTCCACATAAAGTATGGAAAATAATGTATAAAATAAAAGACAATAATAATGTGTAATGTAAAATATAACATAAAATGTAGTAATGCATGAAATCTTTGTGTCAACTTCCAGTTATTTGGGACATGATTGAGCAGTACGATGTGTGGGATGAACAGAAGAGGGTGGAGTTCTTCCAGGAGGCAACTGCTGGGCTGTGGTCACGCGACATACTCATGGTTGTTGCGGAGATGCTGTTTTTTGACGATAAGCTAAAAGTGCTGGACGGCTGCAAGTACCGGGAGACGGATGGTAAGCGTGGATGTAAGGCTGCCGAGCACATTGTTGTACTTGCTGCAAATAATTGCGAGCTATAAATGGCTGAGATGTCGTCATGTTTGTCACGGGTTGTATTCTCATCTGTTCATGCAGCTGGATAAAGCTTGACTGTATGGCAGAGATAATATTAACGGTATGTATTATATCATGTACTTACATGCATGTCATTTTATTTTGAATGCCACGAAGATCAACAGCAGACAGTTGTAAAGGAATAGCTATATGTTAATTGTCTCCAAGTTTTGTCAGTCATTTCCTATACTTTGCATCACTGGTTATAAATATTAAACGTTAGATTCGGTACAATATTTTCTGGGTTTTGACTTATTTGACTTATTATTATATCATAATTGCGCAATCAATTCATGGTTTATCGAACCGATGTTTGAAAATAAAAGTTGGACCCAATCCCAGCACTATACGCATGCACCCACGCACACATTCTTTATTTCTTTTACAGCTGAAGGCTGTGCTCATGGCTCAGATGCTGAACAACGTGCCAACACGAAAATGACTCCTAAAAAATGTCTCGGAGAGGTAAGCCTTAACACAGCACTTGAATAAAAATCAAAGTTTAATCAAACCTAGTATGAAGTGTAAACTGTGGTAACCCTATGCACAGATCGAGGGACCATTCACAATTATCAAACATCACAAGCATACAGACCATACATTTTTCAGATTTGGTGTGAAGGTATGAATCCCATTACCCAGGGTTCGACACTAACGCTAGTCCGTTAGTCCGAGACTAGTAAAAAATCAGAAGGACTAGTAGATTCCCATAGCAGTTAGTCCGGCGGGACTAGTTATATTTTCCACGTCCCTCACCGTCCCAATTTCCCATCGATTTTACCGGCGGCAGCGTCTCTCATCCAAGATCCAAGGAGCTATATATAACTCGTCCACATTAACAAGTTTTCCCTGTTAGACGCGCTAGTCCAAGTAGAGTAGACGCTAGCACGCTCTAAGCATGCTGCTAGACCCTACGGCAGTACAAACATTGTTAAACAATGGACCCACGAACCCAGTCTACCAAGCTTGACAGTAGCTGTTGACATAGAACAAACGGTCTGATTGTAGAAATGACGCAACTAATCAGTTATAGGCTCTCATAGGGAGGTATTTACATCGCAACCACATCGCATGCGTGTGTTACTTGAAGCAGTCCATTCAAATAGTAGTGAAGCTAATAGTAGGTACATCCTTATCCATTTACTGCCATCATTTCATGGTATATCAAGTCCCATTGAGCAACGTACTGCTTCTGCTTGGCATGCCCGATGATTCCGTCACTGCATTTAGATGATAGGTTTATACTTTGTTCAAGCTTCTGGTCACCACCGACTGCAGTGAAGCGGCCGGGGTTCTCCTTGATGGAAAAGTTCCCATTTGAGAAGTTCACATGCACTGATGGTGCAGTTTGAGGTAAACGCCGCATGTCTTTCAGGTAGACAGAGCACCAGCAAAGATAGTTGGTCGAGTCAAAGGCAGTGAATAGGTATAGAGCACGTTGGACGGCATCAAGATGAAGTTCCCATATCCCCTCACGATCTGCTCTCAACAGATCATGCACCACAGCCATCATGCGGGGAAACTGAGCCCAGAATCTGAAGTTCTCATTCACAGCAGACCCTGTTGCGATGAACGTATTCAGATCTTCGAATAACTTCGTGGATGCAGTTGCAGTAAGACTGGCCATCAACTTCTGACTGTCAGTGACGTTCTTCTTCGTAACACTTGATTTGAGATCAGTCAGGATAGCAAGCTCTTGTGAATATCGCTCAACACCTCTCTCGGCAAATAATTCTTTGAGTAGACGCTGGAACGTTTGAGCAAGGAGTTGCATGCCTTGAAGACAGCGGCTGTAGTGTCCTCCCTTGAGAACTGAGTTCTGAATAATGGCTGGACCAAAGACACCGGCCTGTAGCCAGGTCATGTCGGCTCCACTTCCACCGAGGGCTTTTCCAATGCACTTCAAAACAGTTTTCACCAAGTGAAATGTCCCCAAGCATGGGACTAGAGTGCTGAATTCCTGCGGTCTCATCAATTGAATTGCCTTGACGATACAGTATACTCCTTCGTCACAATACATTGGGATTTCTGTTTGAACCAGCTGTGAGCCAATGGACATGAAATTCCTCATCGCAGAATAAACGGTTGCATACTCAGTAACAGGATAGGGCAGGACAGCCAAGAATGCAAGGTTCTTTTCTGGGATGTTCTCCTCTGTCCATACAGCGTTGCTTGCACTCCAAGAAGGCATTGTTTGTGATGGAGGATAGATGGAGACCTGATTTTGGGTGACATCTACGCGGGCAAGAGACCAGATAGTATCTTTCAGTTTAGCTGCATCAGCATTTACAGATAAATAGACAGCCACGCTCATCACGATCGCCCCACGCTCCAAAAATTTGCCCGAGCGTGGTTGAGAGCGTGGCCAATTGGGCCCCAGCCGGGCCCAGCGCCGATACTATGATCTAATTACGTCGATACTACGATCTAAGTGCGTCTTTACCCCGATCTCATTGCGCTCAACAAGCTTTCACCACGCTCAACACCACGCTGCATCACGCTTGCACTGCGCTCACTGCGTATTTATTGCGACCAATCAGATCGCATTGTGTTCGAACGACGCTTGCACTGCGCCTAAGCAACGCTCACCGCGCCTCAACTGCGTGCCAGTCACGCTCCTAGTGCGACTTAATCATGCTCTAGGCAGGCGCCGACTGCGCTGGCAACGACCATATAAATACCGCGCCGCGTTCTAGATATCATCATTCGTTCTGCTGTGCTGTTCACATCAAGATTATTTTCTACTGATTTTATACCCATAATAGCTAGTATAATAGTATGCTACAACTATGTCACCAAAAGACTTCTATTTCTCCTCCTCATCCTCCTCAGCATGATGAGGGCTTGGCAATCAAGTAATTCGAGTTGTCCTTCTACGAGAAACATGGCATGGAGTAGTGTTGCCTCATCCATAGTGGACACTGAACTGGTGGGGTGGCCAGGGTAGCACCCCAAGTTATACCCCAAGTTCACAGGACGTGATCTGAGCGTAACTAACACATAATGCGAACGCCACAACGGCGTGGTCTGAGCGTGTTGGGCGTAGTACAATCGTAGTACGAACGGGTCGAGCTTGCTAGAGACGCACCATGGTCATAGCGAGAGCGTGGTCAGGTAGCAGAGACATCTCCATGGACGTAGTAACAGCGTGATGAAAACGTATTGACATCGTGCTGAGAACGGGGTGACAATTTTCACGCACCCGACACGCTTGCGATACGATCATTAAGTTCGTACTACGCTCGAGTTACGTGGGTAATACACCTTCCACGTCTCTAATACGCCCGTACTGCGCTGTCTTTCCGCCACGCTCGCACCACGATTGTTTTGAACATGTTCAAAGTTTGGCCACACTCTCCATGTCCATATACGTTCATATACTGCGTTCTCACGTTTCCACCATGCTCTTAGAGCGTAGTACGAGCGTAGTGAGATCGGGTCCCTAGTGTGAATGGGGTATCACTGCAAATATTTCTTTCTGTAAGTAAGATTTCGCAGTCACCATGAAGTGCTGAACATGACCGTCATCGTCACTGGTTGATGCTCAAGTCATTACATACATTGTATAAATCAACAAATTTTCCTAAGTCAACACAAATATGCTGGTCACAAAAGTGTCGACTTATGCAAGTTTTACTGTACTTTCTATTTCATGCAAACAAGTGACAGATCCAGGGGGCAGGAGACACCCCCCCCCCCATTTTTGAACAAACACATACATAGAAGCAAAGATCAATTGTACATGATCTTTGATAGAAGTGAGTGGCCTTGTCGGTCTGTGCCCCCCTTTTTTTTTTTATCAAAACTGGACTCGAACTCGGACTCGAGTGGTGTGGACTCGGACTCGGACTCGGGTGGCGCGGACTCGGACTCGGACTCGGGGGGTGCGGACTCGACTACAACACTGGTTACTATATGGTGTAGTAAGAGTACCAAATTTGGGCATGTGACATCAATTATCAGCACTCCAAGCGGCGACGAAAACCGATAGCCAAAAGGCTTAGGGGCGAGAAGGATGGTGAATAATGTGTATGCGAGGCGCCGTGAGGCCTGTGGGAGGAGAAGTTTTCGAGCCAATATCTCAGCCTAGGAGTATCGTATTGACAAGCGGTTGGTCTTGTTTTAGAGAGCAAAGAATTCTGCTTAATGCAGACAAAGTAGAC
>NW_014577497.1:141449-143442 GCF_000485595.1 Priapulus caudatus
TATTTTCCCGTTTTTCCGTTGTACACTCTAGGTATTATTAGCTCTTGAAATTATATATATATATATATATATATGCATATATTATATATATATATATTATTCTCATTAACATTTCAAACGGTGTGAAAAATATTTTTTTATTAATATTTTACAAATAAGTTGAATTGCCATGTCTGAAGCCATTTGACTGCACTGTAATGTGATGTGCCACATGGCAGCTATCATTGCAAGCTTAACAGAATCGATAGTTCCTAAATTGTCTATTATATCAGAGATGAGAATCTCCCGCGGATCCGCGGTTTCCCGCGTTTTTCACTTTTGAAAATGATCAATTTTCCAAATCGTTCAAATTTGTTAAGAAAACTGTAGGGGGGTGTACTGTCACCCTCGGACAGTGGAAAAATGTCCTGCAGCTAGTGATGCTCTTTTACCGTCTGAGCTCGCCATCCCGCGGCCGACAAATGTACTATTCATTCGCGCACTGCACAGCAATGCGCGTGCAATGGTGGCGTTCATGAACAAGCTAGTTTTCGAAATTTCTGTGCCTCAGAACGCGTCTGCAAGCATCTAATTAAAAAAAAAATTACGGTTCCCCAGACCCCCGGATAGTGCTTAGCACCTGCGGTGCGCAATATAGCACTTTGCGCTATTCTACCAGTAAGTAGAAATATACCCCGCGGATTTTGTCCGGGGCCGTTCTCATCTCTGTTATATATTAGGCACAGGTACTTCTATAGTGAGTGTGTAACTTTGTTTGTTGTTGTTCGCTGCAGGTGAAGACATGGATTACCCTTCCATGTTCATGCAGCAATTCTATGAGGTGAAGCCATGCATCTCTTTGTTTGGTGATGACGACGTGGAGAGATTTGTGAACACTGTCGGCAGCAGTGCTCCTCCCAAGCGTGTCATGTTCCATAGGTAGGCTCCGTTCCTCTGTGACTTTATATTATCGGCGACTTATGGCCTCAGCTCAGGGAGAGATAAGAAGAAAGGTGGTGAATAAAAAGAGAGAGAGGAGCTATATAATGACAAACCCAGACAACCTCCCACGAAAAAGGTCACTCTTGTAAAACAACAGGCTAGATATCATGTTCATCGTGTGAATGCTGACAGTGGACATTTATGATTTTATTCGTAGGGAGTTTAGCGTGAAGGACGAACATCTATCAGCTGTCTTCACCAGATGTCCTGACCTGCAAGTTCTGGAGTTGGGAGACTCAGACTCTGGTGAGTGATGTACTTGTACCGAACCAGACCTTGCCATAAAAAATCACTGTTATACAGTCAGGGCTCGAAGTTTACAACGACGCTGGCAGTAAGTACCGTGTCTTCCCTACCTGAACCCCAACTTGCTGCAGTGCACTAACATAAGATTTTTGATAAAACCCAATGCAACAGTTTCCTTGTTCTAAAAATTGTAAATTTCACCTATGTAGATTGTATTAAATGAGTGTTTGTGCAGATTCCAAATTGCATATGACATGGTTGCTAAACTTCCAGGCTGTGGTAGCTGCATCACTGATGATGTCATCATTGAGTTGGTCGCTGCATGCCCCAAGCTGAGAAACATTAGACTCAGTTCCTGTGTCAAGCTAACGGACAAGTCCTTCAAACGAATCATTGAGACATGTGTTGACCTTAGAGCTCTTGAGGTGAGTAAATTTCGCAGCAGTGTACTTAACATGGGGTTTACTCATATAAATATAAAACAGATGTAGGTGGCTGCCTCGTTGATGTAGTCACATGAAATTAACTTAATAGTCTAGGCTCTGGGGGGGTGTTCGTGTACATGACTCTTTTAGAGCAAAACCTTATATTTTCTCATTCCGTATGGTAAGACTCTCAAAAAAAGTTTGGGTAACACTTCTGGGTCAAGTACGTTTTTTCTGTACAGCTAATTATGTGATTTTCGGTTAGGCGCCAAAGTGAAAAAATTACAATATTGAAGTTTCAGAGCATAAATATTTATTAAGCAACCATAAACTTTCAAATT
>NW_014577497.1:147773-177529 GCF_000485595.1 Priapulus caudatus
GTCAATGGCGACAGAAGTGAATTGCCCGGGATCAAAGTGACAGGGTAGCGCAACGTGGTTTTGGTTGTGCTGTGTCGTGAAAGATGCGAGATCATGTTGGTACCTACGCAGCTCTGCGTAGCTGATTGCAAGTCCTTTATGGTTTAGGGTTGTGGTCAAAATTTTGCCTCCGTGTTCAAGACCATGAACAGATTCCGCATTCATGATATGCATGGGTGTTCTCCTTCTGTCGTTTCTTTCGTCCACCTGTACAGTTCTATGATGCATGTATATCCTTCAATCATCTTTCTATGCGACAATTCGTGTCTTAATTATCGCATTTGGTAGACATCTTATACTTCTTCTAATTAGGTGAACTCCAAAATGTATAATAATGGTGTCAATCAATTCCTTAGTGTTAAAAAACCTATATGTTGCCACAAAATCAACTTCCTATGTCACTTACTTACGGAGTTATCATCATTTGACGAAATTCGCAAAAGGCGCTATTTGGGGGGTAGGGTTGACCCTGAGTTACAATAGAACACCTGTGCATCATATAGAGCGGGGAAGCATCGTTTTGAAGGTTGGGTCACTTAGAGCACTTAATAAGGAAACTTTTGGCCAATTTTGGTAGCTCTAGCCACAATATTGGGTGAGTGAGAAGCAATCATACTTAGAGCTACTTTCAAAGTGAACGCGAATTTTGGCTATTTTTTGGCTAAAATTGAGCAAAATGTAGCCATTTCGTACCATGAAACAAAGTTTATGGCAACAAATCATGCTAGAAAGTTATTAGTAATACTCATTCAATGTAATTCAGAGCAATTTGAAAGTTTATGGTTGCTTAATAAATATTTATGCTCTGAAACTTCAATATTGTCATTTTTTCACTTTGGCGCCTAACCGAAAATCGCATAATTAGCTATACAGAAAAAACGTACTTGACTCAGAAGTGTTACCCAAACTTTTTTTGAGAGTCTTACCATAAGGAATGAGAAAATACAAGGTTTTGCTCTAAAAGAGTCATGTACACGAACACCCCCCCAGAGCCAGGAGTATAAGAGAGTAGATGAAGATATATAAAGTATCTCGTTGTGTGAGATCAAGTCACTTCATATAAAATGCGTGTGTGCAACAGACAGTATCTTGAACTTAAAAGCTGCTTTGTCCAATGTGCGGTGTCTGCAAGTGTAGTAATAGCGCTACGATGATTTGTTGTTTCAGATCTCAGGAAATGACAAAATATCGGGCAGGCTTTCGGCCGAGGTGTTGCGCCCATTGTTTTGTCCCCAGGTGGCACCAAAGCTACACTACCTGTGCTTCGCAGATCAGAACGTTGACATCGGCATGAAAGGGCGGCTTTGTCGCTCGCGTAAACAGATGATCATCGATTGTGAAGAGACCATAGGAGACAGTATGGCCGCGCGTCTTGTGGCTGGTTTCATGGGAGATTACAGCGATACGGATTTCTTGTTTGATTTCAATCTTTCTTATTGAGTGTGTGATGTCTCGATATGCAAAGAACTCGCTAAAGAGTGCAGCATTGGAGTTCCTGCGAAATTCAACCAACTTTTATTAACAAACTTGTTTAGTCTCTTATAACTGTGAATCTTATAATAACAGTATGTAGCTAAAAATGTATGTAGTAATTACTAGGTTAAATATATTAGTTGTACTACATGTTCTGTCATTATTCCTTATTGGTTTAGTGAAATACTTGTACAAGAAATTCTCACATCTTCTCAAACAAGTTGATCAGACAAGGTTAATCAACTTCTAGATTATTGCTAAATGGTTGTCGGCAAGTTATATAATTTATAATTGTCTTAACGCCTGCTGCTGTATATCAATTCCTATTATATGTGTATACTGTTTGGCTTTCCGTGTAATATTTATGTTGTAGACAGGATAACATTACCAGCAACCATTTTCATTCTGTTGCATATATCTGAAGTTCTGAACACTGGTCAAAAATACCTAGAACAGTGTAATAAATTAATGAAAACTAAATGTAATTTAAAAGTTTGTATTATTACTACAAAAACACGTTTGTTAACTTTGTAGATTATACCTAGATATTATCAAGAGCTAATAATACCTAGCTATAATTATTATTAGCTCTTGATATTATCTAACAGCCAACACAATCCTCTGCAAACATGACTCCATAAACATTCACACACTCATGTATGATTACAGAACTGCTGAAGCCTCATTTACTACTTAAGTAATGTTTTGGTGGGTATTCCTCTATGCGCATGTCTCCTTGTTCCCATGCCTTGTATGCCTTTGTTCTGATCATGTCTCCCTTAACAACCTTTGAATATGTTTCTGTGGAGGCGACTTCAGGCATTTTCAACTTCTTTGAGACCAAGAATTCCCCTGGAATGGTAGTAATAAGATTCGTGGCTACTGCTAAATAAACATTTTTATTTACCAACACTAAATGTTAGTCAAAGGTAATCAGTCAATGAACAACTCGATCAATCAACAATTTACTTAAACACGGCAACACTAATTATAAATTTAGTACACAGATTTATTGATTTATTACTTCACAGCTAAAGATTTTAATTAAAAATCTACAGGTATTGTTTATCCTAATTAATCCCAATTATTAAGACTAGCTGGAACCCGCGCTAAGCGTGGGCTTAGTGACTGTGATGCATGTGGTACCGACTGTTCAATACCCAGTGAGATAAGAGAAGAGATTGACCTTGACATTGACATTTAACTTCATTATTACATGCTTATTTCTACTTACATTATTGGACTTACAAAAATCATAAAAATCATTATTGGGCTTACATGCAGCACAACGTTGACAGACGGCGAAATATTACAGCACAACGTTCACAGACGGCAAATCTTTACCTTTTTTTTGTCTCTTTTAAGCCTTTTTTATCGTTTTCAACCGAGTATAGTTTAGAACCCGTTCCGTGTATTCATCGATCTCTTCTGTGAATTTGGCGCTATTTGGATCAAAACTGATGGAGCCTTTCATTAACATACATACATACAACATTCGGCAAATTATAGTAAGATGAAAAAAATTATAAATGAATTTTCTTACCTGTACGTTTAACAAGTGAATGTTCTACGTCTTCCTCTGTCACCTCTCCCCATGGAAACGTTACTTCTTTCACAGTCACTAAATGTTTTACCTGCAAATTCCATTTAATCAAGAAGACAAGTTTGTTAAGGATAGACTCAGGGTTATGGACAGGTACCTCTGTAAATGGCAATACAACCCAACTACTAGTCAATTCCAATAAAAAATATCTATTTAATAAAAGAGATGTCTCTACGCTCACTGTGAAAATAATAACAATAACATCATCGCTAATTACGTGACAGCAAAAATGGTAAATTTATATGAAAAAATACTTTTTTCCCCCACATTTCTCAAAAACAGCACAGGGTTCAAAATTTCACCCACAACCCTGTGTCTATCATTAAATACCATGTATATCACACATGATATGACACACAAAGATAGCTTTTCCTTCTCGGACAAATTTGTATAGAAATGAAATAAATAGTTACAAGTAAAATGGTTGCTTCGACACATACCTTCCACAATAATTTAAGCACACTAGGAGTATTTGGCTGAATCACTGCGGTGTTCCTAACAGTGTTCTTTCCTATTCCCAACTTGTCCAGCGTCTGTGAAAAATATCAAAACCAAAGTAAGACCTCTGTACTACCGCCCAATTAACAGAGACCTCGTCGTTGCATTTATTTTTACCCAATGCAATGCTCGTACGCGTGCAAACCAGTAACGCTCATAGGGTCTATGTCCCCCAGGGTACCGTACTGCCGGAACGTACCCTGGGTACGGTCCGGTATACCGGAACGTACCATGGTTAGGGGATAACTATTTAATATGGTTAGGGTTAGGGTTAGGGTTAAGGTTAAGGAGTAGGCGTAGGCGACTCCCAAGACTCGTTAGTGGAGTAGGCGAGGTACGGTCCGGCATATTAGATAGTACCAGGGTACGTTCCGGCATAACCCTGGGGGATTAGACCCTCTCAGCACCAGTAACTGTTAAACTAATAACTGTACATAAAAGTAAATGCTCGCTATACTTTTATATCAAACCACGGCCGCCGTTTGAGTCCTCTATGGCGCCAGATAAGGAGCAGTTTCTCTCCACGTTTCTCATCTGGTATTGCACCATGGCCACGCTTATACTCTTCGGCCACTGGCGGTTGCACTTTCTCATCTGGTCCCCATGGAATCATGTCTCTAGTTAACGTGCATGGCTTCTGTCGTATGTCTTGTGGGTATTTAGTTTTCTGCGGCCTGGTTTTAATGAATAGTCCGTAAAGTGTTTGGTTGGCCCAACATTGATGCGTTCCTGAAACACTCCTGGTTGCCGACACAACCATGGCCATGGGCATGAGGCCCTTAGACTTAGTTTGGTGAAGAAAATGTGAAACGGCATGTTTCATAGGCGTTACCATCGTGGTGATTGGATAGTATTAGTATGTTAACTATTTTACGTAACGACAAGCTACATACAAAAGTTTTAGCTTATTGTATAAAATTTTTACAATTCAGTGAAAGGAAAAACACGAATAGAAATACTAATAGTAATACTAATAGTAATAGGCCATGCAAAAGTTGAACACCGACATAAACATATATAACGCCCCCTCGTGGTACGTTATAAAATTAATCTTAGAGAGAATATTGGAATATGACAATTTATTTTAAATAACTAACTACAATCAATATTATGTAACATCAGTTATTTTCTAAGTAATTTATCAACATTAATTTTTAATAAAAACCTATATAAAATAAGTTTACATGGTAAAGCAAACACCTGAAAATTATATAATATTTTTTAACACTAGGTGGCAGTCGGATCAATTCCATGTCCGTTTCAGTTTTGTAAAGTTAAAGACTCGGCTTGCAGCTTCTCTTTGCAGCGTTTTGTCCTAGCTGCCTCGTATGTGATGACGGCCTACATATTAATCAGGGCTCACTGTGTGGACTATGCATGTGTAAGTTGGTGTTAGTTAACCTTTTTTTTTGGTGCGTGTCGGTGTTCTTCTGCGAGCTGCTGCTGATGGTACTGTGCGTTTGTGCTAAGCAGGGCGTGCGGGCAGCGTGGCGATTGTGTGTTCGCGAGCTGGACAGTGATTGCACTGCGTTGGCTGGCCATTGCTACCGCTAAATTTGTAAACGGGCAGTTATAAGCTTTGTGCGCAATTATTACTTGTATCGGGCCGAGGTACATAAACAATAAGACCTTTGCGTAGTCATAACTGGTGGTTTAGCTTTACCGATTTATTTTATCAATCTGTGAAAGCACTCAACACAGATACCACGCGACTCTCGCGCCAATAGAAAGGAACTGTGGTCGCGGTCGACATAGCAAAGTTACTTGAGTGAGCGTCACTGAGTAGAGTAGGCTCACAGGCCACCTTGGAAGCGTTTGCAACTGTGTAAAGACGCAAGCCACGGCCGCCGCCATTTGCGCGCACCCACTGACAGCATAACAGTATATAGGGCATGGTTGAGAAAGCGCTCCATTCCCCAAAAATTCCGCTGGACGATCTCGCTCGCATTTCCTCAGCGAGTCTGTCAGTAACACCCAATTATTTACCACATGGGCGCGCACAAGCAGCTCTCCACTTGCTTCTGTTCTCCTCTCTTACACAGAACTAGTGGGTCTCTCACTTGTTATAAAACGCCACATAATGTTCTCTGTTCAGTAACGAGCTGTGTCACGCGAAATCACACAAAGACTGACGAAATTCTCGCGTTCGCTAGCACTGCGCACCGGATGGTAACGAACTTTCGCCCATGGTTAAAGGCGGCGAAAGTTCGTTAACATCCGGTGCGCAGTCGCGCTTTCTCACCTGCTATATATTTATGTGTCAGTGTGCGCGCAATAGCGGCGGCGTGTGTTTACAGTTGAAACGCTTCAAGTGTCTGTGAGTAGGCTCAGCCTCAGTAGCACAATGGCAAGAAGTGTTGAGAAAGAAGAGTAGAAACTAGCACATTGCATTCGAGGAGTTTCCGCTTAGTTTGAAATGCGAAAGATGCTGTTCGCTGAGTGGCAATAGTTCACGTCTGTCAGGAACATGGCACAAAATCAAAAACAGAAGTGTTGTTTATGTGTGCAGCTCATTGAATGAATTCTATATGCCAAAATAGACTCAAGTGATGTGGCGAGTGAATCCAGCTATACTGGGGGTGACTGCTACGCAAAAGGGTACGTTAATTTAACCTGGTACAGGAAGAAAGATGCGATGCAGCTGAACATCGAATAGCACGTGAGCCTTATTCGTGCAGTGACCATGCGAATATCAACCTAGATCGGTGGTGGTTGGTCACTTCTAGTGTAGGACCCTGGCCCTCGCTTTCGCAAATGTGCTAAACTAAGATGGGTTCATGGTAGGTGCTATTCACACAGAATACAATACTAATGGTATGCTACCTATTGGTATATATATCATATGTAGTGGATAACAGCATGATTCTTATACAAATCGTTGCTAATACTGGCTGTCAGTACATCAAAAATGGACGATTATTGTCTAATAGTTTCTTGTGGTTAGTAGTTTTAACGTATAGGGTGCATGTGTGTCAGTCTTCGTGTAAATTTTCAACTATGTGGAAAACCCCAGCACACTCAAACTTACTATCTACCCAATTACATTGACATCTGGCTATCATATTATAGGTATATTTTACTTCCATCCTTGCCTTCGTGCATCCAGTGATATATAATTCTTACTGTGACATCAGAACTTTCAATGCAAATTAACATATATATATAAAACATATATACCATGATAAAAAAAACAGATTCATGTCGTTCAGAAAGTGATAAAGTGCTAGTATCAGCAGGAAAATTTCCAGCAAGCACTGGTTGATAAGTGACTCCCACATAGACTGTATCTCTGTTTACCAGTCTTTATACTCAAACCCAATACAGATCTGAATAAAAATGCTTTGTCTGACTCGATGAAAACATGGTGAATGTAATGTACTCAGTACTGGCAGACTGGTGTGCATGTGTTAAGCTCTCAACAGTTAGGCTAGCACGTACTACCAGCGAAAACAGCATACATGCAGGCTTACATGAGGCACACACTTGATTACTGGATTAGCTAGCTATCTGAGTGTGTTAAGTGATATAATGCAGCTTTTGCAGTATGAACCATACATACAGTGTACATGTACATGCAGTATGCACACGCTTTGCCATCTGATAAAAATTTTCTTGCAAATAGAATTGCTTGTTAAACGATTTAGTCTTTTAGTCATCCTTTCACTCTTTTTCAGTTTCACAGCAAAAATGGCAGGTAAAATCAAGCGTGATTTCAAGCCAGGAGATCTTGTATTTGCAAAGGTCAAAGGATATCCACATTGGCCTGCAAGGGTATGGCTGTGATTTATTCAGATGCGAACTTGCTTATACATGTACATGTACATTATATACATCACATGCAACAGACTGTAATGTGAATATTGACCTGTGATCACAAGTTCACTACTTTGTGGATTCAAATGTACATTTATAGCAATGGATTAAGTATGGGTGATATTTTTCCCCGAGTGTAACTGTGTACGCAAAATCCGTGTTTGCGGAAAGTTCAGCAACGTGGCAACTAGTCAGGAAAGCACTTGGCATGAGAAAGTGACTAATGTACATGTATGTGCATGTGGTGTTTGTTCATGTAGGTTTAGCATTGATGGAAATTTATCAAAGAGAATCTTATGTTCACACACAGCAGCTTGACAAAATATGTAAATATGTAAATATGTAGCTTGTATGGGAAAAATGTAATTATTAATGATTGTAGAATGTTGCATATTACTATCTAGACTATATATAGTGCTAGCAACATTTTGTACATGGTGTATGTGAGTTGTGGTAAATATTGGCTTGGTATTGAATGTTAAATAAATAATTAAGCCTTTTTAGCTCATCTGACATAGTCAGATGCAGCTTGTAGAATCGCATGAGCGTGCATCCGTGCGTCCGCGCGTCCGTCCGGCCGTGCGTCCGCGCGTCAACAGTTGGGCACAAATCTTAACCGCTCGACGTACAGTCACGATATTTGGGACGTGTGGGGTAATCCGAAAACGAGTTGGGATGTCGAAGCTGTGGGTCAAAGGTCAAGAGGTGTAAAAGTAGGAGGGAACATTCCCTCTTTAACTTAAGGTATAGGGAGGGAAATGCAGAATTGCGGCACAAATCTAAACAGCTCGACCTAGTCTCGTGATAGTCGGTGTATAGCATCATGGTAGGAAAAGCCATCACTGTGCCGAAATTGGAGGTCACAGGTCAATGGGGCACAGGGCAGATTTTAGACATTTTCCGAGGACATGTTTCATGTTCATGCGATTGAAAAACTTTTTTGTTTCAGTGGTGACCTACCATTTTTATGGCTTTATTGAAAGAACCATGAAATGTTCTTTCCGCTGACATGCGAAGAGTAAGTGTCAGATAACCTTTTGACCCTCAAGAGGAGGGTTAAACATGGATTTGTTGACTGTTAACAAAGGACTGAACTGCTTTTGCTATTATTAGAGCCCATACCTGTGTGAATGTGAGGCTACAGTTGCACAGTTTAATTGCAAAGGCAAATGTTTGTTGAACAAGGTTTACGCTCCTTAAATCATATTATTTTCTAAAGCAGTTTGTCTATAGCACCCTGAAGGCTGAATCAGTGAATGCTCGCGTGGGTAGGCAAAAACACGGGGCAGCCCATGGCTGGCACGCTTCTAATAATTGTTGCCTGCCAACCTGCAATGCACATGTGTCTGTAATGCATAGAGATTAGGTGGGTGTGAAAGTGTAGCAGATATATTTGTTCGAATTGGCTACGAAAGTCAAACAAGAATAAAGAAGACTTATGTATAAGACGTCTTGCTATGCACAAATGAATTTATCAGCAGAACACCAGACACCAGATGAGCCCTGTCGCACTGCGGCACTTGTTAATAGAAGCAAACATATCTTTCCTCACATAGTGGATATCATAATTAAAACAAGCATGGCTATGTACATCAGGGGTGTAACGATTCACGGATATATCGGTGAAGCGCCATACAGCGGTCCATGATGCGATAATCTATACGCAGCATCCGTATCGCGAAATGATATGGATGTCAAGCAGTGAATAAGGCAAGCTAAAATTGCACATGTAATTCCTTTTAAAGTGAATTCTATCTTTTATTTCATGAACTCCCTCTCAGTATCGCTTAAATATTCTCAGCTGTCATAGAAACCTGGGCCAATATATGTGGCGCTCTTGTATTGTCGCCAAAATTGTCACCGCAAAACAATTAAGAGTAAGAGTGCTGATTGATTGGTGCATGACATTACTGCGCACGTACTGAAGGACTCTGTACGTGCTGTATGGCGCGCATGTAAGCAGAGCTGTCGATTACAGATCAGTCTAGAACACACTCAGAATTTGTCAGTGTGTTTCAGCTATAGAAATATATATAGAGTAACTGATTGTTTATGTTATATTTCTATGGGTTTGGCATACTCATAATATGTTTGTGTTATGAAAGTACTGGAATACATATATTATTACAGTAAAATAACATTAGAATTCGGCTGTTCGTGTGAACTTTAAATTATAATTATGTTTTATGACAAATATGAATGCGTGCTAATAGAAATTTGTAGGTATATACTATTATTTATGCACTCACTATCATAATATACTCTGAAATTCCAGGGTATTGTATGCCTTTATTTAGTAATTTACAGATAAACATTAATAACCAAAAACATTAATTCGTACATGAAATGACAAATTTATCATGGCGTGCAATTTACAATATTTCTCTTTCTGTCTGTGTATCGCGATATATGTATCGTATCGTGACCTACGTGTCGAGAGACCTATCATAACCTGACCCTAGTGTATGGTTACACCTCTAATGTACATGTGCCAAAATGTAATAGTATCATATGTCAGGTTTAAATGTTGCAGTGTGCTGGGGTAACCACTCGTGGCTTGCCACCTGTCTGCCAAATGTAATGCCCAGCGAATGGCCAGTGTATGCACATGTGCATACATGTTCGGTCTTTGTTCTCACTTGTATTGCATAGTTTAAAATAGCAATGGTGAATAGATTTCCTTAATGTTGCAGATTGATGAGGTTCCTCATGGTGCAGTAAAGCCTCCTGGCAACAAACACTTCGTCTTCTTCTTCGGGACGTACGAGACGTACGTATTTTACGCTGGTGACGTATTGCATTGAGAAGAAAAGGCCACGGTTCCATGAAAATTCATGTAGTTTGCTATTTTGGATTGATTTTTTTCACATGCATTTTAGGCATCAGCATTTTCTTGTCAAGTTTATTGTTGATAATTGAATTGGTTATTCAATACAACATGGAAAGAACTTTTCAGTACCATGGAGTTATTGTGAATTACATGTATTTACAGACTGCATTGAGTAGTAGGATTATATATACTTTAAATATTATTTTATATATTATATGTGACTGTGTGTGTGTTGTGCAGGGCTACAGTATCAAGAAAGGACCTGTTCTTGTATAAAGACTACAATGAGAAGTATGGGAAACCACAAAAGAGGAAGCTATTCAACGAAGGCCTGTGGCAAATTGTGAATGAGCCTACAGCAACATTTGCAAACGTAAGTTTTTAAAGCTAAAACTTGTGTAAGGTATTTTTTAGGTAGTGAGGTTAGTAATATGAGTATTTAGGTCACACATAACACAATTATGATCTATATTTTCCACTAACACTTGATTAAGCAATAAAATCTTTTCTATAAAGTTTAAAAACCCAATCAGCGTTATTTCGATCTATTGGGTTTTTGACACAAAAAATCCAATTTGAGTAGCATAATGATTATGTTAAACAAAGTATCTTTTGTTAAAAAAAACGAAAATAAATTGAGCCAATATCATATCTGACAGCTGTTGAATATTGTGCCCAGTATAATTTCAGATGAATACATGCTTCCGAGCTTGGTGGAGTGTTAACTAACGTATTAGGATTGGAAACGCTCTCTTGATCATGACCATGTATGACTAAATGTAACGTAGTTTACTGTGTGTTTTTCCTTTGCAGCATCGTCCCATAGAAGCCCTCAAGTCTGGCTCAGAAAGTGACGGCAGTGGTGGAAAGACAGTAAGCTCTCTTTTACCTGTAGTCATACCTGAAACCAACCAACGAAAATTAAAATATCATGCATAGATAACAGGTAGATAGCACTACATGTGACTGTACTACCCTGTGTATGTTTAGGAGTAGGATGGTATGTTGCAGGTGCCCATGAGCAATGTTGCTCATGTTTTTAGCTCATCTGACGAAGTCAGATGCAGCTTGTAGAATCGCACGATCGTCCGTCCGTCCGTCCGTGCGTGCGTCCGGCCGTCCGTCAGTCAACAGTTGGGCACAAAGCTTAACCGCTTGACGTACGGTAACGATATTCGGGACGTCGGGGGGGGATCGTCAAAACGAGTTGGGATGTCGAAGCTGGGGGTCAAAGGTCAAAGGTCAAGAGGTGTAAAAGAAGGGGGAACATTCCCTCCTTAACTTAAGGTATAGGGAGGAAATGCAGAATTGCGGCACAAATCTAAACGGCTCGACCTAGGCTCGTGGTAGTCGGTGTATAGCATCATGGTAGGAAAAGCCATCACTGTGCCGAAATTGGAGGTCACAGGTCAAAGGTCAATGGGGCACAGGGCAGATTTTAGACATTTTCTGAGGACATGGTCTGACGGAGCGATTGAAAAACTTTTTTGTTTCAGCGGTGACCTAGCATTTTTATGGCTTTATTGAAAGGACCATGAGATCTACTTTCTGCTGACATGCGAAGAGTAAGTGTCAGATAACCTTTTGACCCTCAAGAGGAGGGTTAAACATGGATTTGTTGACTGTCTGTTAGAAAGAATTTGACTGCCAGGTTTGCTAGTAGAATCTATACATGCCTGGATGTATGAGGCTACAATGTCACAGTGAAATTTCAAAAGCTAAATTTGGTTGAAGAAGGTTTATGCTCCTTAAATCGTATAATTTCTATGGCATTCTGTACTGTCAGTATGTTACATGTAACGTATGCCACTGCCAGTGGCCACTGCCAGTGCATGTGGTGGTGGTACTGTGTAGTTTTTGCCTGTGTTAATTGGTTACAGGTGGCAGCTCTCTATTGCAGCCTGTAGGCTTGTGTAGGTAAATGGATGAGTGCTTACCTATTCTGTCTTGCAAATAGTTGTTGCTACGACGTACGATGGGAGCTTCCATCTTTAATCTGAAGACACTTAAACGTATGCGCCATCTCGTGGCAACTTTCATAACGATCCCAACGAACATTCCTTTGAGAAGGTTCCTGATACCATCCCTGTGCATTCCACTGTTTCGGCGTGTATGTGAACACATTTGGGACTAACAGGGTTTACTAGAATCCCACCACTCCACCACAGAGTCACCGCAGTAGACGTTAGATGAGCGCTGTCGCTCCGCGGCACTTGTTTAGGATAGTGAACAGCAGCTGTAGAGTGGTGGTTGCCAAACATAGTAATATCATGTGTAGGGTGTGGATCTATTTAATTGAGTTTAATATCTTAAGTTGAATTGGGCTCAGCCTCTAATTTGATGACGTTCCAGAAGCCAGCGTCCGTTCATTCAGAGGAAGAAGAGTTTGACTCTGAATCGTCTCAGGATTCTGATCGACAGGATGATGAGGTAGAAGTCTCTTCGGTTGACGTTTAGTATTAATTAGAACTAATATCATATCCCCTTCAACTGGTCTACATTCGTAATGGTTACGGAAAGGCGTCACGTGTACACACTGTACGTGATTCAGGTTGTTATAGAGTGGTATGGTGACAGAGAAATGTGCGCTATGAGGATGAATCATATGGATCAATACTATACTATGAATGAATCGCTGTATTATGACAGAGTCATATGGGTGCATTATGATCATGTAATAATAATAATAATAACAATAATAATAATAATAATTATTATTATTATTATAAAAAATAGTATTATTATGCGTGTAATATGATGAGTTTGGACCGTACACGAATCTCTTCCTTTCTCCAGGACTTCACACTGAATGACTGCAAACCGAAAAAGTCTGGCCGAGGGAGAGTAAAGCGCTCCTCAACACCGAGTTCACGTCCCAGCAGCCGTAACTCCCAGTCCTCTAGGGGATCAGCTCAATCTGGCGAGGCAAAGCGGAAGCGTGGACGACCGAAGAAGGCCGCTGTAGACAAAGGTAGGGAGGCAATGCTGACCGAATGCTGAGCGGATGTTGTGTCGGAGTAGTCGGGTGTGCGTGGTCGTCTACTGCTACAGTCAAACCTGCATACAACTGTCAACCAAAATGCTAAAAGTGGCCTTTATAGACAGACCTGTGTTCCTTAGCGCACGTTTGACTGTACTTGTGTCTTTAGCTGTTATCTGAATATCTTGTTAGATTGGTCAACCTTGAATAATATAATTGAGTAGGAAATAAACTGGTCTGCTAATCCCTATTATGGGTTTCCATTATTTTTCTCACATTTTCGGTGTATTTTCTTTCACTAGGGGTGAAATCCTCTAAGAGACCAGGACCCCGAAGCAAGAGGCAGTCGAGTAGCAGGAGCAGCAGCTCTAACAGCAGTAGCAGCAGCAGCAGAGACAGGTAGAGTGATGACTCCACTTATATCCACCCATTACAAATGATGAGTGCATGCGGCCCAGCATGGCTTGTCACAGTGCTAGGTGAAATGCTCTGGTCAGTATGTGCTGATCGAATTCTGTTTGCACGTTTCTCTCAGGTGATGCTGCATGAATTGCGAGCATTAGTGTTTATGGCACTACTGTTCGCATAAATTTAGCCGTTTAAGTTGCATGACAGTTTCTGTGAAATACACCAATCACAGAACGCAAATTTTTCCTGTTTATGGATATTGTGTTTGTGTGCATGCGTGTGAACCCGTGTGTGCATGCGTGTGCATGTATGTGTGAGTGCATGCATGCATGCATGTATGGCAATGCAAAAGTCAGGTGAAAAAGAACTTTGCACATATTTTCTTCTCTCTGGGTAACTCTTAACAACTCGTATCTCACTGTTTCTTCTGCGCTAGTTATTGTAGTAGATTGGTGGAATTTTGTTAGGTTGCGACATTGGTTATTGCTACATTACTTACATTTACTGTGTATATATTCGGACACTAACCCCTCCTGCTGATACAGCCACTAACTGACTAAAGGGATTTAAGTGTGAATTATGTATGCTCGCTTGGCAGATATAACAAATATGTTATATATGCATGCTGCAGTCGCATTAATTTTGTGTTTGTACGCTGCTGAAGTAGGTCAGGGTGACGTTGTGGGGACTTGGCAAGGTAACTGTCCATGTTAGGAAGCCGAAGAAATGGAGGTGATAGTGAATTTGTTCTCGCTTGCGCAACTAATGTAAATCCTACTAAATCTGGGTTTACACTACCGACTTTATGTTGTCAAACTGGCGAATTGGACCAACTTCCCAACTATACAACCGACAATCGGCAGTGTAAACGTGAAAGTTGCGCGACCAACCGATCGATAGCAACTAGTTGGGAGATTAGAACATGTTCTATTTTCACCACTCGGAGTTGCCGAATTTGCGAAATTGGTCCAACTTGCCAATTTGACAACATAAAGTCGGTAGTGTAAATCCAGCTTAAGACACGTAGTTTCTGTTACAAAACCAACGACGAGTAGAGAGTGGGTGGCTACTCATCACAAGAGAGAGATATCTCGCAATGTTCATATCTAAGTGAGAAGGCACGTAATCGCCGTGAGTGTGTTGTCACAGGCTGAGAAGGGGAAGGGAACTTATTTAGAGTGCATTATAGATGGTTAAGGAGGCTGTAATGAGTGTTTCTGCTGGTCATGAGGTATTAAGCTTGTTTAATATACAGAAAGGATGTACTACTGTTGCTGCTGCTGGTGGTAACAGCCACTCTTACATAATCCGTAGTACAGTACAATATCGATTAGTTGCATTAGAAGATAGTAAATTGCTTTCCTGCGTTGAAACTAATTGGGCACATTTTTGGAAGATGAGAGGGGAAAATTATGATCGGACTGATCAGAGAATGAAGCAGGAGCAAGTCGGCCGCTTGGATTATAGGAACCCATATTTGAAGAATTGTGTAGAGTCACAGAGAGTAGAAGCTAAAGTTAGAGGGATGTGTGTGATATTATGACACGAACATATCGGCTGTGACATCGCTGTTAGCAACTGATATGTCTTTGCCATGTGCTAGTCGCTCTGCCGTGTGAGGTGTATGCAGGCATGTGCACTGAGCCATTTGTTTGTGTCCACCTTGCAGTGTTCCGCTGGGCAGGATATGTAAAAGCACGGTTACCAGTGAAACCATACTGGATGCCAACATTCCAGTTGTCGCGCCTCTCGACCCTCTGCCTGCACAAGCTCCCGACGCGCCACAGCCCGCCCGACGATTAGCCGTCAGCCTTGTACGCTGGTAGGTGCAAATATCCCGTCCAATCCTACACCTTCCCCTCCCGCTCGACCAGGCCGCTTCTCTTTCATGCCGTCAATACTCCTTCTATTGGTGTGTAGGCATCTTATTGTGTTAAAGGGGGGTTTGGTTGTGTTCACGTCGACATTAAGAAGGAGGGTGGTTGTTGTAAGCGGTGACGTGTGTGTGTGTGTGTGTGTGTGTACGTGTGTGCGCGTGCGCGCCGCATGTGTCTGTGGTGTGTGTATGTGTGTGTGAGTGTGTGTGTGTGCGTGCGCGTGCGCGTGCGTGTGTGTGCATGTGGTGTTGTCTGTGTTGCAGGGGATAGTTTGTAGTCACTATCTGTAGGTGTAGTTGTAGTGTAGAGCTTATCACTGATGGTGAATAACATTGTGAAGAAGGTGGGAATGCTGTGAAGTTTTAACCTTGTGATCTACACAAGAATTGTGTGCGATACCTATTAATAATTTGTTTTGTTTTATTAGATGGTTTTGGATAGATTGGTAGTTTTTAAATTTTATGAAAGTTGTTTAATTTTGGATAAGATTTTTAAATGTGTTAAGTAATAACTTGTTACTTTATGTGTGAGACTACTGTGTACACCATGTTACCATGCACATTTTCTATTGCAAATTCATTGTTGATAGTTTTACATTTGTTTTGTTTGTTTTGTGTTTTTAGTGATTCTGTCAGCATTGACAAACTTGTGATGGATATGGACAAGTCTAAAAATAGTGGTAGTGAGTCAGAAGAAGAGCTGAAACCTGCAAAGAGGAAACCAGCGGCAAAAAAGAGGGCCAAGCCCGGTGGTGCAGATGCCAGTGAGGGGGCAACAAAACCAAAAGCGAAAAGAAAACGGCCGCCACCAAAACCAAAGGAAGTGACGAAGATTGTACTCAGTAGCAGCAGTAGCAGCAGCAGTAGTAGTGATTCTGACAGGTAGGTGACAGAGCATCACCATATAATAATAATAGTTAATAATAATAATAATAAATATAATATAATATATATATATACATGCACACACATATCTTGAGTCATATTTACCAGGTAAAAATGTGAAATTATTTATCCTGGATTGCAAACATTTGCACTGACACTGTTGCTAGCTGACAGCTGTTGTGACTAATAATGATGGCTGTGATACCGTTTACATATGACTAATGACAACAATGTTAGAATAGTCATAAACATGTTCGTTAAGCAGGATATAGGTTTGAGGAGACCAATAGCTAACTGTGTTGGGTTTAAAATATCGCCAGTATCAACAACGTATGTAGATGCGTTTTCCACTCTAATGTCTGACTCTAAGCAGCAAGTGTTGAGTGGGGGGGGGGTGCGCTAGCAATTTTTGTTGTGGTACTTGTTAGTTTTACTTACTTATCCTCTTCACTCCCAGTGGAGCATAAGGCCACTGTTGTTGTGGTACTTGTTAGTTTTGAACTTTAGTTATTTATTGATGTTAATTTGTGAACGTTTCATCTTGTAGTGGTGAGATTAGCAGTTGGAAGAAGAAAGATGAGGAACGAAAGAGAGAAGTTGAGAGGAAGTTGAAGGAGGCTGATGAAAGGTAAAACAAAGATGAAAACTTCATATAAAAATTGATAATGTAAACCAATACGCATCCCATCGCATAGACAGTGGATTTTGTTGGTAAATGTCTGTAGATAAAAAGCTTTTGAAATTTACATTTCAATTCCAAAAATCAATTTTCTGATTGCATGTTGAACAGTTTTAGTATTGATATTTTTCACTCGCATATATTTTTTATGTTTTCTTATAAATAAAAATGAATAAGTAAATGAAAAAGCTTGCAATAGGTATTGAGGTGTGCATTCTGATGTCATTTTCTTTGGTTCTCTATTCACAAAGAAGGTATCACTAATTGTTTGAATGTAGGAAGCAGCAAGAGGAGAAGGAAAGTCTTAAGGCAGCACAGAAAGAGCTTAGAGAGGAAAGGAAGCTAAAGCAGCAGGAGGAAGAGCAGAAGAAAGATGTGAAGAAACGACGTTCATCTGAGTCAAAAGATAAAAAGGTTAAAACACATATATGAATTATATTATTCATTTCATTGAGAATACTGATCAATACATGGGGGTCAGACTTATCAAAGTATTAATTAGGCAAATGAGAGTTAATATCCAATGGTGGCATGTACACTATCTAAGCTTCGGTTAGTGGTGATGGCTACCTTGCTACCACGGTCCTATCGTAATAAGAGATAGATAAGGTCGCTTTGCTAGGACTTCGATAAATGCCCCAAAACACCAAAAACTAATTTACTACCTCACAGACCTTTTTGGCCAGGGGAAACACTGTAACACTATATGTTTTTTACTAGAATAACAGACTCTGATTATCTTAAACATTTTTTAACATCACCCCATCACTGATTGAGTGTCATGATAATTTTATGTGGTAACGTAATGATGACATACGATAATGCTAAACTAGAGCTTTTTATTCATGCTCACAGAAGGAAAGGAAGAAAGCAAAACATGATGAAAGCACAAGTGAGAGCGAAGAGGAGGGAACACGACCAAAGAAAGTTGGGAAGCACAAGAAGAAAGAGGCGGCTAGCAGCGATGAACAGGATGTTGATGTGGAGGTAAGCTTTCGTCTTCACCGAAAACACGCATTCTTTGTGACAAATACATAACGGAAATGTGTATCTTGTCCATATGCTGTTGGCTGTTCATGATAGCTATCAATTTATGTTGGGCACACAATTTGGTTGTGGGAGCTTAAAAATCTGATTTGTCTCAATATGTTTTTAGTGGCATAACAGGGAACAATTTCCAGCCAAAAATTTGCATAGCAAATGTGCTATACAAAATAAATTTTGCATAGCAATTGGATAAATTTGAATAGCATTTTTTTTCAGACAATCACAGTGCAAATTTACACCGCAGTGCATGCTTGGCGTGTTATCGTGTCGGCCTGTGACAGGCACAGCTAGCTTAAGCCTAGGACACACTAGCGATTCTGCACGCTGCCCGGCAGCGTTTAAACAGCGTGCAAGCTTGGCACTCGCCCGCTCGCCAATGTCGAGTGAAAATAATATCGGGCCGGGCGAGTGAAAGCTAAAGCTGACTCGCCCATGTTGGCGAGTAAAAATAATTGTCTAGAACTTTAATCAAATGTTGGTTCCTTACGTTATATATCCAAACATTGATGAAATACAGTTCTAGCGATTGTGAAGGGCGGCTATCCGACTCCTCGACCACGACATCCTCACTTTATATTATCAAAGGTCGCCGAAGAAAGCAGCCCGCGAGAGCGCGCAGCGCCAGCACAGCGTGGCTGTGTATACGTGCCTGGGGCGGCATATTGATTGATGTACGGGGGGGGGGGAGTGCAGGATTGTTTAAAAGTCACCTTGGCCTTGGTGTTAACAAATCAATAAAATCGGCGTAACGTGGCATTTCATTGACAGGGCAAAGCAGCCCGAGAATAAAAGTAAATTGTAAACATGTATGTTTCCGTTTACATCTCGCATGGGCTGCATCGCACAACTGCGATTCATAAAAAAATATGCGTAGCAAATGGCTGAAAATACATCGCGAATTGCGATGCGATACCGGGAAAATTATTCCCTGCATAATATATCTGTTAGGCTCTCAATTAGGCACCTATAAAGGCTGGCCTACGTGATTTGTCTACAGCTTTCTGTGTACATTCGAATGCTCAGAATATCATCTTGAATACTTTCGAAATCATACTGCATCCAGGCTGGTGATTTTTTTTACAAAGAATTTTTATCCATGCTAGTACTACAGTACTACATCAATGTTTGGAGTAATCTTTGAAGTATTATTAGTAAATACTACTTTGAGTAGGGTCTGACTAATGCTCTTGTCACTGACACTGACCAACTACATTTGTAAAGCTGTCCTGTTTGAATGACATGTTTAACGAGTGAGTCTCGTGGTGTTTCATATCTTCGTGAGGTTGTGATCACCTACTGTTTCTTTTCTGTGGCAGACTGTTGCACGTAAGAGGCACGCGATGAGCAGCAGCGACGGAGAGAAGGAGGAGAAAGAGAACCACGCAAAGAAAGCCAAGGAGAGTTCGTCTTCGGCAGCTGGAAAGTCTACAGCAGACACCAGAGGTCGGGCGAAGCGTGACGAGAGGAAGCAGAAAGCGCAGTCTCGGGCGAGGTATGATGAGTTGAGCTGTGACTACTAGTAAAGGTCGAGACAGACTGCAGTGACAACGACGAACTGTAACGTTTGGCGACATTTAAAAAAAATTGCAAACGACCGTTAAGGAAAAATTATCTAGAGTTTGAGGTTGATTTTAGAGTTGTTTTCTAATTTCCAGCAACGTTGTTGTACAATACTTGTACAAGTACTGCCAAAACACAGTTGTAGATCACATTTTCATCGGCACGTGACAAAAACATTTCTCGGCGAAAATGCGATAAAGCATTTATTTCCATTTATTGCATTAGATTTTCCAGCTTTTTTTGCAATCGTTTCAGTGTATTCATGAATAAACGTGTCATAATATCGTAATAGATTATAAAGATTAAATAAACCTAATAAATCTATGTATAAGAAATGAATAAAGATATTCAGGAGAAATCGGTCTGGTAATAATATTATTTCAATAATTTTGCACCATAAAGACAGTGGCATTTTGTAGTTCTATATCTATGCAGTGTTCATTAGTTATGCATGGATATGATCTACAGGGCACAGAAGGAAGCTGCAGATAAGAAGAAGCAATCTGAGAAGAGAAGGCATCTTGAAGAGAAGAAGAAAGAGAAGGAAAATGATCGAAAGTCTGAATCAAAAAGGGTACTGTGTTTTTGTTTGCTAATCATGAGCATTTATGTTATCATTATGTTCTTTATTATTATTTTTATATTATTTGCTATTTTTCTACGAGAATTTAAATATTTTACAGTGTGTAAAGGATTTAAATACTTCTCATGTTCTTGAAATGCAGAAATAGTATTCAGTGGTAATTGTTTACAGTCGGGAAAGACAAAGGAAGCTTCACCAAAGAGAGATGGTGAAGAGTTGATAAAGAAGAAGATAGCTGACAAAATGTAAGTGAAATATGCAAGAAAATGGACATTATCAGCTTTTGCAAAAAGTTGTAATATTTGACCTCAGAAATCTTTCATGTAGGTATGATGGCTTCATTCATTCAGTAGTCCATCATGCAGGGCTTGATTTTGTGAAAAAAGTACTGTAATCCCAGAGGATTTGTTAAGACAATCCTGAAATATTCGGTAACCAATACTTGACATATTCAAAGTGTACCCTACATCACTCTGCGAGTCAGTAAGTTATATGCGACTGATATTATCAAGAGCGTATTAAGAAGCAGAGCGTACAACGGTGAAATACTGAAACCATGTTGCAGTATTAGTCGAATTAAGAAACTTTGCCCGTTTTATTTTGACGATTCTTTGCGGTAGTATTGATGATCAGCTGTCCTACCTTACTAATATAAAACAAACCGCTTGTCCCTACGATACTCCTACGCTGAGATAATGAGCAATGAAAATCTGGTATTTTTGCCGAAAACCGACTCGAGATCCCTGTTGGCTGCAACTCTCTCTCTCGCTTTGAGATAGCTTTGGGGAACCTCGCGTGTTTCCGTCAATGATTGACAAATGGAATGAATGACGTCTGTTATTGATTGCCATAGTGATGACCCCCACCTGTGCCCACCTCACGCTGGATGTATAGTAAACTCTGTAGTACTGACGTGAGTCAGCGCTACCAATGCGCTACACAGCGGCGGCGGCCGAGAGATGGTCACAGCCAACAGGGATCTCGAGTCGGTTTTTGGCAAAAATACCAGATTTCCAGCGCTCATTATCTCAGCGTAGGAGCATGGTAGGGACAAGCGGTTTGTTTTATATTAGTAAGGTAGGACAGCTGATCAATACTATCGCAAAGAATCGTCAAAATACAACGGGCAAAGTTTCTTAATTCGACTAATACTGCAACATGGTTTCAGCATTTCACCGTTGTACGCTCTCCTTCTTAATACGCTCTTGATATTATACTTGTACATAGTAAAGGCAAGGAGGAGGAGAAGGAAAGACTGAAACAACTAAAGTTGATGGAGAAGAGGCGGGAGAAGCTAAAGACCTTAGAGGAGAAGAAAGAGAAGAAGATGTGTGAGTACCGATGTCTTCACATGATGGTATATTTCTTTGTGTGAAGCCTGGGCTAAAGTGTAAACCCTTCTGGCGAACATTTCATGCATGTGTGAGTTGTGTGTAAGAAGGGGAATAAGTAGGGTGTTATATGAAGACATGTATCAGTTGATAGACAACTAGTTTTCCCTGAAATGTAGATTTTATAGGTAAAATATGGCGGTATCTCATCTGTACTGTAGGCGAATACCAGAATAACGGATACCTTGTGTCATTTGAGAGAGTATATAACCTTGCCGCCAAATTCATAATAATTTGTTTAATTTCACTGCACATTACCTTACAAACCAGAATTCCCTTACATTACAAAACAGCCCAAGTTGTTTGGTTTTAGATAAGAGATGACTTAGGTGATTAAACATTTTCTACCATTGATGTGACGATTGATAGCCAGAGGGGCAAATGGATGGGCAAGCAGATAGAACAGACAAACAGACAGACAGCCAGACAGGCAGGCAGGCAGGTGCAGACAGTCAAACAGACACACAGATAGCCAGGCAGACAGACAGACAGACAGGCATACAGATAGACAGATAGACAGCCCGAATGGACAGATACATATTGCATTTAAGTAAATACTATCTACATTTATGTTGCTTAGTGGCACAACTTCAAGAGCGACTCACCGAAATAAACAACAACATTCGCCGGAGCCTGCAGGCTAAGAATCCTGTAAGTAGTATGTCGCTGTAATGCTCTATATTGATATTAACTATATGCTAAATTCATTAGAATGTAGTTGCGATCTGAGGTCTGATGTTTACTTGCGTTGTACAGCCCATGTGTCCTTAGAGGCTGCTACAGTTGAAGATTTGTGGTCTTTTGGTTATCCTTACATGGCTAAGGTATTTTTATAAGGCTGCCACAGTTAGGGTTTGAAATAATTTAGTCTTATATAATACGGCAGGAGTTTCCTTGGAAGGTTGTTGTAGTTGAGGTTTGCACGTCTGTTCACGCTCCTGCTGTAAACTGGGGGGTGACTATCGAGTGTTAGTACATTTATAAATACATTTTAAAATCGTGTTTGTGTTAGTTTGACATGAGATCTTAGTGGATGCACACAGGCCATCAACTAGGTTTTTGCACATATGTAAACCATGTTTGTGTTGGTTTGACGTAGGATCACGACGCGTGTACACGGGCTATTGATGAACTGGACAGCCTGAATCTAACACAGAGTGTTCTGAAGAGAACTCCTGAGATTATGGTCACCATCAAACGCGTGAGTCTTTGAAAACTAGCAGGTGGATGCACCACATCACCAGGTGTTAGAATACTGCCATCGGTTTTCATTATATTATCGTGTAAAATAATTTAATTTTGTGATAAATTTAAAGTAATTGCTACAGCGATAGTTTCAGTAGTTAGTGTCACTGAACACCTACTGCCATCTAGTGATAGCACAGGGAAACAATCAGTACTGTTTGACAACGACAGCCAGTTAGCTGTCAAAATTCTCGCTCCAGTGCATATTTTGGATTATTTCGAATTTAATGCATCTCTTTGGGCCTACTGTCAGAATGTTAACATGTCTTATGACCTCCATACAGCGGGGAATGTATAATGAATAATACAATACAAGCATTGGCAGAAGCGATTATGTAAATCAGTGAAATATTCTGACAACATTTCCAATGCGAAGTGCGATATGATGGATGTATCGGAAATTGAAAACCACTAAAACTTTATTACCATAGTTTATACATTTTATATATTGACTATTGTGTCATTGCATTGGTTGGTGTTTTATTGTATGTAATAGTTCATGTAATAAAAAAAAATTCTGTTTTTGCAGTGTCGCAACTACAAAGCCAGTGTAGAAGTAAAGCGCAAAGCGGACGACCTGTATGTAAAGTTCAAAAAGCTCTTCTCTGACAAAGTAAGTAGAATTAAATATTTCACGGTACAATCAACCATTTTTCTTGCACTGAACTGAAGTGTAAGTTCAAACCTACCTCCCTCCAACTATGCCAAACTGTGCCCTTAACCTCCCAGTATAACTCATTATACCAACAACCACCTTCCCTCCACTATAAGCAACTGTTCATTCGACAATCGTATTGATTTAAATCTGAAAAAATTTAGTAGAATGAAGATTTACAAATAAAATTTCCACTTAATTAACTGGCAATTACAGTTAATATTTGAATGACACTGCTTTATCTAGCTGTTACTGTTAGCAGCAATTATAGGGTCTTGCAAACTGTTGGTTATGAGAAATTAACCATAAGCAGTGTCTGACTGAGCGCGAAACCTGAGCAGATATTTAACGTGGCAATTAGCTAGTTCGCAGAGCGTGTGTGATTCTAGATCTAGGATATTTCTAAGTAACAACGGCTAACATGGAAATAGGATTTAGAATTCTAATTCGAGCACTCATTTAAAGTTGATCAACCTTGCAGCTAAATGCATCTCATTTGTATTGCTACTTTCATAACATTTCTTCTCAAAATCTATACGAAATTACTTCTCTTACGAACGTAGCACCACAGTGATGTTTACACATCCGTGACAGCGGAGCGATCTGCTTAATTCAGTAACAGTTCCTTTCTATGATAAAACGAGTTATAATTCATTATTCGATGTTTATTCAGTACAAAATTGTTAAATTTGTTTAAATCATATATCGTTATCTATATTACTTATGCAACCAGGAAACAAATATAGTGTTTTTGTTCCAGGAACTATTTGCGCTATGGCGTATGGATACTATTTTGCGTTATCTGGCACTTCATACAAATTACTTGCATACACACAAGTTTTCAAAATAGCCAACTTCGGAGCACATTTCTGGCTCAATGAGAACATTTCGTGATGTTTGCACACTGCAAGTATGCTCACAGTAGGTCTATATAGGCCTTTTGTTGCGAGGGCTATCCGTTTTAAATAATAATATTATTACAGGTTTCTGCTGTAAAAAAGGAGGATGGTGAAACGTCTGAGATGGGCAACAGCTCAACAGCTGAGCCGGTGAAACCAGCAGTCACTGCTGAAACACTCACGACAGGTTTGTAGGACAATATCTGGCATTAATATGTATTTAACATGCACAGAGTGTGATTAAAATACAGTCAATTGAGGGTAGTTTACATCACGTGTGGACAATAATGAATTATCGATGGTTATTGCAAAAGTGGAAAATGTCACGAAATCCACAAACATTTTATTTAGATGTCAGTTAGCTATGGTCCAGATGACATCAACTTTGCTTTCTTTTAAGCGAAATCATATCTGTCATTGCACACATTTTTTAATCAAGGATTACTTCACAAAACTCTCTATAAACAAAAAATAAACTAAAACAATACTGTAACAAGGTAGCTTAATTCCTAAATGAATCCCAAATCTTTACCAATGCAACAACCTTACTGGCAGTAACGACGAAAACTGACGACATTAATCAATATCTAAGGGGACAATTTTGGCTTGTAATAATCGCTGGTACACGTGTTTTTCTGCATAGATGGCAGTCAGGCTGGCAATGCCGACCACAAACCTGAGGAGTTTATCTCAACAGCAGCAACGGATCCACGTGAGCATGGTGCCGATGTCAGCAGTGGCCCCAATGATGCAGGCAGTGGCGCCCCTGGTGACGAACCGGGTAATCATGCACCCACGGAAGAAGGTGAGATGCAGCATCTTCCCTCTCGATCTCAGTGATGATCTTTGTTGAGACATAGTGTACGAGTTAGGGTCATGGCAGAGTGTGGCCGGTGATATTTATTGATGCGTGTTGCATGCTGGTGGTGATTACGTGCGACAACTTCACACAAGTCAACGACTGTTGTCATCACTGGCATAGCGTACCATGCTTAATGTTGCTTACTACAGCTGTTGTGTGCGATATTCGATCAAACTTGTATGCAGAGAATCAAAAGAATTGGCAAAAGTGTCCTTTATAGACATGTATCCATTCTATGGGGGTGGCCACTAACACAAGGTTGACTGTATTTTCAAAGTTGACTTACTGTTGGACGTAAAAATTCAAATTTATTTCGTACAGACGTTCGAGAAACGACACGACGTGTCTTTACAAGGCCTCACACGATGCGTTTACGTGTGATTTACACGCCTGTTTCCTCTATACTATAGAGTCTATAGATTCTCACGCCGACGTTGCTGCTGCCGCAGCAGAGCCGCCAGCCGAGCAAACGACAGAGCAGCCACTAGGCGGCGCTCCCCACCGCGCGTACACGCCGGAACCGGTTGTTCCGGATGCCGAACTCGTGAGTCCGGCGGAGAGTGCGGACGATGGCGAGGCAGAGGGTGCCACGTGCGCGGGAGCCGAGCCGGTCAGTCCGGCGGATAACATGTCCGGTCTCGCGGAACCGATCAGTCCCGGAGAGATCCCACCGGAAGGTGAGCAATGATGGACAGTCGTGCAATGACGTGAACACCGACGGTGCTCCTTAAAAAAACGGCAATGTTGAATCGCAGTCGCGTAATATTTTTTGGCCATCATTTTGCTTTGGTAATAATAATATGCGCCTATAACTATCAGACTTTTGTACTATAATAAGATGTATTCTAGTATCACTGATCAGTGTGAGCAAATAGGCCACAATTAAAATATTCTTTGTTTCTCCTCTCCCGACCCTGACGTTATAACTTGTGTAGGTAGGTAGGAAAATTCTTTTTTGTTCTCAGATAAAATGTACTTTTTTTGCTATTAAAACCATAATATGTATGCTAGTACATGTAAGATTGTATGCATGCACACGATCTGAATGTTCCATCTGAATCCGACATGCTTCCATTTGAACTTGGGCATCTGTTCAAGTAGAACAGACTCGCAAAAACGCTTCGCTATCATACATCACTAGTTTGTAAAGCACATTCGCGACCGCGATGCGGGATTCGGCGGAATAGTCGGGTAATGGTGTAAGTTGGACTCGTCATAAACAAAGTGCGGAACCAGGGGTTGAAATTAGATTTTTATTATGGTATCCATGTGGGATACCAGGTATTTGAAATCTGGTATCCCGAAAGATCCGGTATCCCTTTTTTAGATAATAATTTCAACAATGTTGGTATCCAAAACTTGAAATAAGCAATAATGACATTTCACGGCTTTCCTGGCTGCTGGCTGGCTGGATGGCTGGATGGCTGGCTGAAGGGCTGGCTGACTGGCTGGCTGGCTGGCTGGCTGGCTGAAGGGCTGGATGGCTGGCTGGCTGGCTGGCTGGCTGGCTAGTTGTGTGGTTGTTTTGTTAATTAGGTAATCGATCCTCTTTGATCTGAGACGTCTTCGGTAATGTAATGGTAAATGTGACGCTAGTAGAAGAATGTCGCGAGTATCTACAAAGTGACAGAACTAACGTTTGCCACATTCGATCACTACTCCCGCATCCTAAATCCGCCTCCCGCATCTCTCTGTTGCAGACGAGACGCCGGCGGACGCCGACGCTGTAACCACGACGATGACGACGGACACGCGGCAGCCGGGCGGGGGCGTCATGGCGGACATTAGCGAGACGGAGGAGATCAGCGAGGCGGAGATCGTGAGTAACGGTGCGAGCAGTGACGACGACGGCGGCGGCGGCGCGCAAGCGGCTGCCGGACTTGAGGAGGTCAGCGACACGGAAGACATGAAGGGCGGCGACTCCGCCGAGATGGAGGACGTCAGCGACGGAGACGAGATCGTCGGCGGGGGCGCCACCGTCGCGGGCGCGGAGCCGGTGAGCGACGCGGAGGAGGAGGAGGAGGAGCGGCGGAGGCGGAGAGGACGGCGGCGGCGGGTCGACGATCACATTCACTCGATCTCTCCCGTCTCCTCACGATCGTCGTCGCCGGCAACGGCCATCGCGGAGGAGGAGGAGGAGGGCGCCAGGGAGAAGGCGCCCACGCCGGAGAACTATGAGCTCGAAGACGGAGAGATTCTCTCCGACGACGATTAGCTGTGACGTGCGTGGCGCCCTTTGCTGTCGCAATGGCAATCTCGGCGCGTGGCGCCCTCTGCTCTCGCAACGGCAATCTCGGTGCGTGGTGCCCTCTGCTGTAGCAACGGCAATCTCGACGCGTGGCGCCCTTTGCTGTTGCAATGTCAATCTCGGTGCGTGGCGCCCTCTGCTGTCCGCAACCGGCAATCTCGGTGTGGTAGCGCCTTCTGGCTGTTGCCCAAGACGGCAGTACTCGACGCGTGGCGCCCTCTGCTGTCACAACTTGCAATCTCGGCACGTGGCGCCTCTGCTTGTTGCAACGGCAAACTTCGGTGGCGTGGCCGCCCTCGCTGTTGTGCAGATGGCAATTCTCCGGTGGCGTATGTGCCCTCTGCCTCCAGTAATCTCCCACTGTGCTCGACTGAGAGCAAATCGAAAGCGTTTGTGACGATGATGATGATGTATGATGATGAATGATGATATGATGATGATATGATCGAAGTTTTTGAGTGTAATGCTCGTGCTTTTGTTGTGCAATTGTGCTGAAAAATTATATATCTTCTGTTGTCCAATGGTTCCCTCCTAACTGGGTAAGAGTAGAAAATCTTACTCGGCGCAGTGGTTACAGTTTGGTTAGTGTAGTCATGAAAACTTTCCCTGTGGCACTGCTGGGTAATCAGAGTCGACACGGTATCTAATAATATACATGTGTGTGTGTGTGACATATAAAATATTCTGTCAATTGTAAATAGAACACAGAAAATGGTGAAACAATGGCAAAAAAATGCCATGGGAAGTGCGATAACAATAACTTTAATATGTAACACCGAAATTATGGCAACATGTGTACTACAAGTACAACTTTGCAATTTGTCGGCAAAATGTCAAAATTTGGAGTATTTTGCATAAAAAAATCGTTTTATTTCAATGAAAATATGTTTATGAATCCGTGTGCGGTTCATATCAGTTGTGTTGCGCTATGCTCTTTCAACTGCGTTTAAGAATCATGTTAACTTAAAACACGTAATAGGTGATCTCCTCGCTGATATGCGTGCGTGCGTGCGTGTGTGTGTAGTGTGCGTGCGTGCGTGCGTGCGTGCGTGCGTGCGTGTGGCGTCAATGTATGTTTGTGTATGCACACGTGTGTGTGTGTGTGTGAGCGCACGTGTCCGCATTAATGTGTTAGTAGAGTCGCATTGAAATTCTGTTAACAGAACGGCTGTGTGTCGTGTTGTGGTGCGTGCGTGTGTGCGTGCCGTGCTGCGTGGCGTGTGTTTTTCGTGAAACAATATTATGTTGAATTCTTACGTATGATAAATGCTCGATTTAATCGATGTAAATAATGTGACACCGTGTTGATGACACCAGAAGCCTTGAATAATAGCAAAAATAAATATAAATACTACCTTTTACAGAACTTTCTTCTATTGCACCGTCTCTCTCGTCTCAGTGTGTTACTTCCTGCATTTTATTATTGTGAAAAGTTTTTATACCGTTGTAATTTGGATAAGCTTGGTAAAATGTAGACTTTACGATAGTATGGAATGATTTACACTATTCTTTTATTGAGCTGTATTTAGCCCGAGCCAACTCTAATAAGCACTAAACTGAGAACCAGATTATGTATACCGAGTGACTGAACACTACCGCTCCGTGACATCTTACTGTCTTAATCCTAGGGCTGCGCTAAGAGGTTTTTCGTGGTACCCGCTTTTTCTACAAATAACATCGTGATCAGTTGCTTAATACGTATCATCAACGGACTTGTCACGACTACATATAATGAACGGGCATCTAAATAATATACCCTCTAATTAGTGATGTCACGATCATGGCGAATATACTCGATCAATCGTTGACAGTGGCTCGAAACCAACCACGCTATCATCGCTAACTAATACATAGTTAATGCCCTTTATTAAACAATAACAATGTATATACACCAGTAGTAAACATGCTAAAACAAACAGTAAACAGGGCTAAACAAGCGGCATACAGCACACCGCGTCTGCCCGCTTACCCACCACGCAGCATTCAACACGCCGAGTACCGATTGTAAAACCGATACAAATCGTTACTTGGATCCAACATGATGACGATACGAAACTAACAACCGATTGACAACACAACCTTAAATTATATTTTGTACAATAATTTAAAAGGCCACGCCGAGAATGACTGATGCGCTACTGCACAATGCGAATCTGGGATGAGATGCTAGTGTTTGTGCAAT
>NW_014577497.1:177554-186052 GCF_000485595.1 Priapulus caudatus
TGTGACATGATGACTGCTATGATGATATGATGATATGATGATGATGATGTCATTCGAGTTTTTGAGTGTATGCTCGTGGCTTTTGTTGTGCAATTAGTGCTGAAAAAATTACTATATCTTCTGTTGTCCATGGTCCCTGCCTAACTGGGTAGAGTAGAAAATCCTTACTGCGAGTGGTTACAGTTTGTGTTAGTCGGTAGTCATGAAAACTTCTCCCTGTGCACTGCTGGGTAATCAGAGTCGACACCGCTATACTTATATATATACTGTGTGTGTGTGTGACATATAAAATTTCTGTCATTGTAACTAGAACACGAAATTCGTGAACATGGCAAAAAAATGCCAATGGGAAGTGCCAGATACAATAAATATATATATGTAACACCGAAATTATGGGCAACATGATGTACTACAAGTACACTTGGCTTTTGTCGGCAAAATGTCAAATTTGGAGTATTTTGCTAAAAAAAATTCGTTTTATTTCAATGAAAATATGTTGATGATCGCGTGTGCGTTCATATCAGTTGTGTTGCCTATGTCTCTTTCAACTGCGTTTCAAGAAACATGTTAACTAAAACGTAAATAGTGATCTCCTCGCCTTAGATTGCGTGCGTGCAGTGCCTGCTGCATGTGTAGTGCTGCGTGCGGTGCGTCGTTGCGTGCGTATGCGTGCTGTGTGGCGTCAATGTAGTTTGTGTATGCACACCGTGTGCTGTCGTGTGTGTGAGCCGCACCGTGTGGCCTCATTAATGTCCGTTAGTAGAGTCGCATTGATTCTGTTAACAGACGCTGTTGCGTCGTTGGTGGTGCGTGCGTGTTGCGTGCACGTGCTGCGTGGCGTGTGTTTTTCGTGAAACAATATTATGTCTGAATTCTTACGTATATAAAGCTCGATTTATATCGATGTAACATAATGTGACACGTGTTGATGACACAGAAAGCCTTGTACTATAATGCAAAAATAAATATAAATACTACCTTTTTACAGAACTTTCTCTATTGCACTCTTCTCTTCAGTGTGTTACTTCCTGCATTTTATATTGTGACAAAGTTTTTATCGTTGTAAATTTGTATAAGCTTGGTACAATGTAGTACTGTACGATATAGAATATTTACACTATTCTTTTTTGAGCTGTATTTAGCCGAGCCAACTCTAAATAGCACTAAACTGAGACATATTATGTATACCAGCTGACTGAACACTATCCGCTCGTGACATCTTACTGTCTTAATTAGGGCTGCCTAAGAGGTTTTTCGTGTACGTACCCGCTTTTTCTACAAATAACATCGGATCAGTTGCTTAATACGTATCTATCAACGATGACTTGTCCACGACTACATATAATGAACGGGCCCCATCTAAATAAAAAAAATATACCCTCTAATTAGTGATGTCATCGATCATGCGAATATACTCGATCAATCGTTGACAGTGGCCTCGAAACAACCCGCTTCATCGCCTAACTATACATAGTTATCCTTTATTAACATATACAAATGTATTATACACCAGTAGATAAACATTGCTAAAAAACACAGTAAACGGCTAAAAAGCCGCATACATGCACAACCGCGTACTGCCCGCTTACTCCACGCAGCAGCATTCAACACTCGCACAGTCCCGATTGTAAAACCGATACAAATCGGTTACATTGGATCAACGATGATGAACGATTACGAAACTAACAACCGATATGACAAACACTAACCTATAAATTTATATTTTTGTACAATAATTTAAGGCCACGCCGAGATGACTGACGCTAACCTTGCCCCACACTAGCGAATCTGCGCATGAGATGCTAAGTGTTTGAATGCCATGATCAAAGGACGGGGTCATGTTCACTTCATTCCGGTCGCTGACAGAAAGTGAAGCAAGAATATCTGAAATAGGCCACACCGCATTAACAAATTTCACGTGTAAAGGAGCCACTCTGGTTCAGCCATCGCAGGCAGCCACTCAACCTGTATCCCAAATGTAGTTGACTCCAACGTTTTGTGCGGAATGCGGGAGCGGAAACGTTGCTACTCTTTACCTTTTGCTGTTTCATTGGACTTTAGGCCGTTACAGTCTAAGCCGGGTGCAGTAGGACACCTGTAATATAACGAATAACTGTCTAATCAGACCACGAAGTTTCCCTGCAGTGGCGCCTCGTAGCCCGGTCTATTCCCCTTGACCTCTGTTTGACCTCGCTCGTTTAGCCTATTTCTGCATAACCCTAACCCTAACCCTAACTCCTCCCTAACCCTAAGCACCTAACCCTATATATGGATATATATTATATATTATATATATATATATATTAGTCAGAAATAGCTAAACGAGCGAGATCAAACAGAGGTCAAGGGGACATAGACCTTATCTGCTGCAGTGGCAGTTATACTGTGAAGTCACCTCTATAGAATGTATGCTTTCTGTAAAGGACACTTAGAGGTTCCCTTATAATGGTTTCCTTTGAGTGCCAGTTATACAGTGAAACCATCTTTATAGAACGGACACCTGCCCACAAAGGACACTTTTAGCGTTTCGTTTAAGTGATCTAGATTCATGTTTGTATGTATAGATCGTTCGCATGACAGTTGGCTTCAGGGATCGTTGAATACGCGTCAAGTTGTGGGTAGCTGTCAATTCTTGACGGTAGGTGGCGTTGTACGGACACGATGAGATAGCTGGGGTTCTAAGAGGAGCCAGCCAGCTAGGGGGCTCGTTGTCGGAAACAAACATTCTCTTGATCTTAACGTTAACTATTTTCTTAGACAGGTGACAGAAAAATCGTCACGTTACGAGAGCGAAAAATCCTAGCAAATATTCTCATCACTTTGTTGTTAACAAGTAGTCTCACACAAATAGTTGTTAACGTGTTTAAGAGTAATGCTGAGACTTGTTTTTGTTTCTGAAAACTGGCCCCTGTATGTCACAAGCTATGATGATGGGGAAACCGATGCGGTACCTTATCCGAGCGTGAGAGCCCCATATGCACCCAACGTTCCACAGCTAGTTACGCGTGTGTGTACACGGTGAACGGCAGCGGCAATTGGAGACAGTTCGGTACTGTGTACAAAAATCTCCTGGCCTAGTTGCTATGCGAACTGATTGCCCGTCTGTGTGCTTTCGCGAGCAGCGCACTCACTCGAGGCGGGGCGAGTCAACGGGCTTCTAGCCAATCTACTTATCATCGACTATTCGTTATTCTGCTGATAAAAGCACGCAGCCGCGTGTGCGCGCGCCTTGGACAGAAGACATAACACTAAAGCTCATCAGAAGCCATCGATCGCCATGATGGTCGGCTGACGAGGACAGCAGCGGGCGGCAGGCGCGCGGGTCCGTCTGTACGTGCGTGTGTGTGTGGGCGCGTGCGCGCGCGTGTGTGGTTGTATGGTTCGTAACAATTCACCGCTCCCTCTCTCATATTCACTCTCTCTTCCCCCTCTCTCTCTCTCTCTCTCTCTCTCTCTCTCTCTCTCTCTCTCTCTCACGGTGCGTGGTGCCCTCTGCTGTAGCAACGGCAATCTCGACGCGTGGCGCCCTTTGCTGTTGCAATGTCAATCTCGGTGCGTGGCGCCCTCTGCTGTCGCAACGGCAATCTCGGTGTGTAGCGCCTTCTGCTGTTGCAACGGCAGTCTCGGCGCGTGGCGCCCTCTGCTGTCACAATGGCAATCTCGGCACGTGGCGCCCTCTGCTGTTGCAACGGCAATCTTGGTGCGTGGCGCCCTCTGCTGTTGCGATGGCAATCTCGGTGCGTGGTGCCCTCTGCTCCAGTAATCTCCACTGTGGCTCGCTGAGAGCAAAGTCGAAGGCGTTTGTGATGATGATGATGATGATGATGATGATGATGAAGTTTTGAGTGTATGCTCGTGGCTTTTGTTGTGCAATGTGTGAAAAATTATATGTCTTCTGTTGTCCATGGTTCCCTCCTACTGGGTTAGAGTAGAAAATCTTACTGCGCAGTGGTTACAGTTTGTGTTAGTGGTAGTCATGAAAACTTTCCCCTGTGCACTGCTGGTAATCAGAGTCGACACGGTATCAATATATACTGTGTGTGTGTGTGACATATAAAATTTCTGTCATTGTAAATAGAACACAGAAATGGTGAACATGGGCAAAAAAATGCCAATGGGAAGTGCGATACAATAATTTATATTAACCCGAAATTATGGCAACATGTGTACTACAAGTACACTTTGCATTTTGTCGGCAAAATGTCAAGATTTGGAGTATTTGCTAAAAAAAATTCGTTTTATTTCATGAAATATGTTATGATCCGTGTGCGGTTCATATCAGGTTGTGTTGCCTATGTCTTTAACTGGTTTAAGAAGCATGTTACTTAAACGGTAAATAGGTGATCTTCCTCGCTGATTGCGTGCGTGCGTGCGTGTGTGTGTGTGTGCGTGCGTGCGTGCGTGCGTGCGTGCGTGCGTGCGTGCGTGCGTGTGTGCGTCAATGTATGTTTGTGTATGCACACGTGTGTGTGTGTGTGTGAGCGCACGTGTGCGCATTAATGTGTTAGTAGAGTCGCATTGAATTCTGTACAGAAGGCTGTGTGTGCGTGTGTGTGTGCGTGCGTGTGTGCGTGCGTGTGCGTGCGTGTGTTTTTCGTGACAATATTATGTTGAATTCTTACGTATATAAATGCTCAGATTTAATCGATGTAATATGTGACACGTGTTGATGAACACAGAAGCCTATGTACATAATAATGCAAAAATAAATATAAATACTACCTTTTTACAAACTTTCTTCTATTGCACTCTCTCTCTCTCAGTGTGTTACTTCCTGCATTTATTATTGTGAAAAGTTTTTATACGTTGTAAATTTGTATAAGTTGGTAAATGTAGTACTTGACCATAGTATGGAATGATTTACACTATTTTTATTGAGCTGTATTTAGCCGAGCAACTCTAATAGACTAAACTGAGACAGATTATTGTATACAGTGACTGAACATACCGCTCGGTGACATCTTACTGTCTTTAATCTAGGGCTGCGCTAAGAGGTTTTTCGTGTGTACCCGCTTTTCTACAATAACAATCGTGATCAGTTGTCTTAATACGTATCATCATACGTGACTTGTCCACGACTCATATATGAACGGGCATCTAAATAATATACCCTCTAATTAGTGATGTCACGATCATCGATTATACTCGATCATCGGTTGAACAGTGGCTCGAACCAACCGCTTAGTGATGTCACGATCATCGATTATACTCGATCATCGGTTGAACAGTGGCTCGAACCAACCGCTATCATCGCTACTATACAAGTTATCCTTTATTAACATACATGTATTATACACACAGTAGTAAACAGTGTAAAACAAACAGTAAACAGGGCTAAACAAGCGCATACATGCACACGCGTACATGCACACGACGTTACGCACACGCAGGCATTCAACACCCCGAGTAACCGATTGTAACCGATCATCGGTTACTTGGGTCCAACTGATGATCGATTACGAAACTACAACCGATTGACAACACTACCTCTAATTATATTTGTACAATAATTTAAAGCCCGCGAATTGATGCGTCTGCACATGCGAATCTGGATGAGATGCTAGTGTTTGTGCAATGATCAAAGGCCGGGGGATGTGATTCATTCGGTCGCTGACAGAAATGAGAAGCAAGAAATCTGAAAATGTGCACACCGCAGTAAATTGTCACGTGAAAGGAGCCACTCTGGTTAGCCATCCGCAGGCAGGCAGCTCAACCTGTATCAAATGTAGTTGACTACCACGTGTTGTGCGGATGGGGGAAACGTTGCTACTCTGTTACCTTTTGCTGTTTCATTGGACTTTAGGGTTACAGTCTAAGCGGTGTCAGTGGACACCTGTATATAACGAATAACTGTCTAATCAGGACACTACGTTTCCCCTGCAGTGGCGCTCGTAGGGTCTATGTCCCCCTGACCTCTGTTTGACCTCGCTCGTTTAGCTATTTCTGACTAACCCTAACCCTATAGTATATTGATATATATACTATATATATATATTAGTCAGAAATAGCGCTTAACGGAGGCGAGTCAAACAGAGGTTCAGGGACATAGACCTTATCTGCTGCGAGTGGCAGTTGTATACTGTGAAGTCAAACTCAGTATGAGAAGTGGTATTGCTTTCTGTAAAGGACACTTAGAGAGGTTCCTTATACATGGTTCCTTGAGTGCCAGTTATACAGTTGAGACCAGTCTTATAGAACGGCAATACCTGCCCAAAAGACACTGTTAGTCGCGTTTCGTTTAAGTGATCTAGATCATGTTTTGTATGTATAGATCGTTCGGCATGACCAGTTGCTTCAGGGATCGATTGACATACGCGTCAAGTGTGGTAGCTGTCAATTCTGACGGTAGGGTGGCGTTGTACGGACACGATGAGATAGCTTGGGGTTTAGAAGGATCCAGGCCAGGCTACGGGGCTCGTTGTCGAGAACAAAGCATTCTTCTATGATCTTAACGGTTAGACTATTTTCTTCAGACAAGGTGACAGAAAATCGTCACCGTTACGAGGAGCGGAAAGAATGCCTAAGCAAATAATTCTCATTCACTTTGTTTTAACACAAGGTAGGTCCTCACACAAATAGTTGTTAAGAACGTGTTTAAGAGTGAATGCTGAGACTTGTTTTTGTTTCTGAAAAACTGGCCCCTGTGATGTCACGAAGCCTATGATGATGGGGAAACCGGATGCGGCGTACCTTATGCCAGAGCGGGTTGAGAGGCCCATATGCACCCAAAGCGTTCCAACAGCTAGTTACGCGTGTGTGTCACGCGTGAACGGCAGCGGCCAATTGGAGACAGTTCGCGCTCACGTGGTACAAACAATGTCGCTGGCGCCTAGTTGCTATGCCGAAACTTGGATGCCGTCTGTGTGGCTTTCGCGAAGCAGCGGCACTCGACTCGGAGGCGGGCGACGTCAACGGTGCTTACTAAGCCAATCTACTTCATCATCGGATAGTGTCGGTTATTCTGGTGGGTATAAAAGCACCGCAGGGCCGCGTGTGCGGGGCGCGCCTTGACAGAAGAGGCAGTAAACACTAAGAGCGCTGCGAGTGCGAGGAGCGTCGATCGCGTCGAGTGGATGTGGTGCGGGGCGTGTGACGGGGAGGGGAGCGGAGGGCAGCGCGCGAGGCGTGCGTGGGGGGGTGCGGGTCGGTGTACGCGTGCGCCGGGGGGGGGTGTGTGTGGGCGGCGGTGGCGGCGGGGCGGGGGCGGTGTGTGTTGGTGGGGGATTGGGTGTGTGTGGGGCGTGAGAGCAAGTTCAGCGGGCGTGCCCTCGGTCAGTAGTTCACTCTCTCTGTCCCCCCCCCTCTCTCTCTGCTCTCTCTCTCTCGTCGCTTCTCGTCTCTGCTCTTTCGAGCGACTCTGTTCACGCGTCTGCTTTGCTCGCCCATCCGCTCGTCTCTCTCTCGTCGTGGTGCGTCTGCTCTCTCTCTCTCTCTCTCTTTTCGGGTGTCTCTTTCGCGTGTGCGGAGGCGGGCGGTCTGTTGGTGTACAATAGTGTAGTGGAGAAGCGAGGAGGTAGGGCCGCAAATATCAGTGATGCAGTAGCGGAGTGTGTGTGTAGAGGGGGGGGGTTATACATGGTATACATATTACAGATACACATACTATAGTGATATAGTAGGTATATATAGTATATATATATATATATTATATGGTGTGTGTAGAGTGTGATTCTGTATAGCTTGATATGTTATGTGTACTAGTAGGCTTGATGAGTGGTATATATACATATTTTCTCTCGCCGGCCTCTCCCCTTCACGTTGCACTCATTTCTCTCCGATCGTCTCCACGCTCTCCGGTGTGCCATTCGTTCTCGGTCGTCTCGGCTCTCTTCTCTCTCGTCTCTTCTGCTCGTCTCTCTCGGTCTCTCTCGTCCGCGTTTCTCTCTCTTTTCTCTTCTTTCTCTCTTGTTCTTTCTCATTTTCCCCTCTCGACTCTTTGCTCGCGGTATGCTCTGCTCTCTGCTCGTCTCGTTGCTCTGCCGTCGTCTTCGCGGTAGGCACGCGCTCTCGCGCGCTCTCTATCTTGTTCTTTGTTCTTTCTCTTTTTTGCTTCTCTACTCTTTCTCTCTCGTCGCTCGCTCGGCTTTCTCTCTTTCTTTTGCGCTCCTTGGCGGCGCGCTCTTTCTTTCTCCTCTATCCATTCGTAGTCTCCCCGCTCTCTTGTAGGCCCTCTACCTTCCCTCTCATCTCTCTCTCTGTTCTCTCGGTTCTCTCTATCCTCGGTGCCCGCTTGCCGTGAATCCCGTCCACTCGCACGGTGAATACGGTACCGGATGGCACGTTCTAACGCTGTTTCATTCTAGCGGTGGGGTGTAGCTTTTCATCACTGCCCAGGATGAGCGGATGGGGTGTGTTAGTACTGTAACCACCGTAAGCAGTTATTATTATGTGGTGCAGGTGGCGTAGGTGGGTGGAGAGTGGAGGTGTAATGTGCGTTCATGCATACGAGGTGTTGCGCCGAGTGCGGCGCGCGTGTGTGAGTGTGTGCCAGTGTGTGT
>NW_014577497.1:186062-196340 GCF_000485595.1 Priapulus caudatus
TCTCTCTCTCTCTCTCTCTCTCTCTCTCTTTCTCTCTCTTTCTCTCTCTTTCTCTCTTGTTCTTCTCATTTCTCCCCCTCTCGCTCTTTCTCGCTCTCTCTCTCTCTCTCTCTCTCTTGCTCTGCCTCTCTTCGCGTACACCCTCTCGCGCGCTCTCTATATCTTTTCTTTGTTCTTTCTCTTTTTTGCCTTCTCTATCTCTTTCTCTCTCTCGCTCGCTCGCTTTCTCTCTTTCTTTTGCCCTCCTTGTCGCGCGCTCTTTCTTTCTCCCTCTATCCATTCTATCTCCCGCTCTCTTGTAGCCCTCTCTCTCCCTCTCTCTCTCTCTCGTTCTCTCGTTCTCTCTTCTCTCCCGCTTCCGTGAATGCACCGTCCACTCCACGTGAATACGTACCCATGGCCACGTTCTAACCGCCATTTCATTCTACTGTGTGTACTTTTCATCACTGCCCAGGGATACATGGTTGTTATACTGTAACACCGTAAGCAGTTATTATTATGATCAGGTCTATCCATTATAATTATTATTTCCGTTCATCATACAGTTTCCACGCGCGGCCGGAGGCGGTAATCCGGCTGTTGATTGTTTTAAGTATCTCGTTTGTCATTGACCGTATGCAATGTTTATTGTGGTTTCCTGATTTCAAAACGTCCGTTATTTTCTGGATAGACATATCCCACCTTTGAACCGGATATGGGTTGTTACACAGGTTTTATGATTTCTGGTAAGGGTCGTTGAATTAATATTTTGAAATGACGTATATGATCTTGCAGGTTTTGTTTTTCGTAGTTTCTTGTGTTTTTGTGACTGCTACTATGTCGCCGGTTAAATTATTCATATTCGATAGAGTCCATGTAGAATCACAATGAAAAAGAAAGACAATGTTCATGCCTGAGATAAAGAAGACAAGGGAAGGAGGGACGGACTGCTACTGAGTACAATCTTTTTCACCTCTTTTGGGTTTGGTGGCGGCCGTGTTTTTTTCGCTGTGTGAGCACGCACGTGTCAGTGAATTGTGTGATACTCTGGGAATAGTTTGCTGCTGCTATCATTTCCGGCGAATATTTTTTCTATTCAGCATCGTGTATGCCAAGAGATGCCAAACTAAAAAGCTGCATCAGTTATATACATCGTACTATATCAACATGTCGTCTATTGTTGCATGTTATTTACCGAGCAATATAATGTGGGCAAACAACATCTGCTGTACATTCGGCCAGAATGCATTATGAAATCGGCAGGAAGATAGTGGGCAGTGATACTGCATTTACGGCGGTCAGTTATTGCTGCTACTTGGATATATGTCACAAGTAGATCCTGATATATGTGTAATGACGCATCGCAGTATGGGCGCACGAACGACTGTCATCAGTACGTGGTCCACCTTGGTCACAGTAGTGAGTGATAATTATCAATTTGTTCGCTCCGTGGCGTGGGCGACCTGCTAGCTTGTTTACTGTCGGCATGTGCAGGCCTCCAGTAGGTAAAACGTGGCGACGATACGTAAGATCTTGTACACGATCGGTCGGCTCTTTTTGCTCAGTAAGGTTAAACACGAAGCCATTGGTATCGATCTGTGTGATTCGTGTGCACGTGGCACGTGATTCGTGCGTTGTGGTTTCAGCTGTTGCCTCGTGCCTTTTTGCAGCATGGAGATACACGAGAACCGTAAACACGCCTGTGTCCACGTCTACGAATTAAGGCGACACCGTCTAGAATTAGCTGCCCTTGGGCACTCTCAATTTGGCCCAGTGTCCCGCCCACCTGCAGTTGACGAGGCTTGCACATACTTTTCTGATAGAACGGTCAGATCGCAGTACATGCTAATATAATTGGCATCGCTTTGTCCGTGCGCACACCGATCAATAGGTTTCGCAGGTGTAGTCCGCTGGAACTTATATGTATCACACCACTTATAAATACTAGACTGATAGTCTCTTAAGAGCACATACAAGCCAGATTGTGTCCCTTTACCTAACTTCTGAAAGCTGTGTTACGGTGTGGCGTGAACATCTTAATAGATCGAAAAGTCAACATGTCCGCTCTTAAGGCTCGGATGTTTTAAATAATTCAACGCAATAGACGAATTCACGATTCGATTGTGTACGACAAAGTTACGCTATCTACCTGGTGCGTCAGAGGAGACAAAAACTATCAAAGGAAAACGGTGTCCGTGTTGTGTAAAATGAATTGGGCAGAGTCATTGCGGCACCTATATATACTACCATCGGGGTTTTAATGTTTGTTTAAATATCACAATGGCTTACGTCTCAAGCCGAGGCCTAAAAGACGTTGTTTGTCAGCTTTGTTGTCTTCTTCTGTTTACTGTCTATCAAGCTTCCAGCGACAGAAACAACGCGGGAGAATTACATTAGCGCAAAACGCCAACGCAAAATTTTCTCGACGGATATACGAACGCCATATATAAAGGAATGAGTAAATAAATAACTAAATAGCCAAATATATGCGTGTGTGCGTGAGTGCGTGCGTGAGTGCGTGTGTGCGTGCGTGCGCGCGCGTGTGTATAAGCGAAATTTTTGTATGGCTGTATAGTAAATAGAGTATATACTGCGTATGTGTGTAGGTGTGCACGCGGGGGGCATGCATCGTATTCATCATTTCTTCGTCTCCTATCGAATAGGACGATAAGATATATACATATATATATATATATATAGAGAGAGAGAGAGAGAGAGAGAGATAGAGAGAGAGAGAGAGAGAGAGAAGAGAGAAGAGAGGAGAGAGAGAGGGAGGAGAGGGAGGAGAGAGAAAGCAGAGAGTGAGAGAGAGAGAAGAGCGAAGAGAGAGAGAGAGAGAAGAGAGAGAAGAGAGAGAGAGAGAGAGAGAGAGAAAGAAGAGAGAGAGAGAAGAGAAGAGAGGAGAGAGAGAGCGAGAAGAAGAGAGAGAGAGAGGAGATGAGAGAGAGAGAGAGAGAGAGAGAGCGCACGAGAGAGAGGGGGGGGAAGAATAGGCATATTGTGGTGTTGGGGTATTAAAAGATCAGCGACAGTTGACAAAATACGTTTCGCGTACACGCAAATGAGATATTCATTGGCCCTACATGATTACATGGGTGTTAGTATGAGTATACCACTATGGTATATCTGAACAAACTTGCGCAGTGTATTCTCATTTTATGTCTTGCTAACTATTTGGCAGCACTCATTTAAATGATTATCCATGATTTTAATGTTGTTAGAGTAAAATTCAGACAAGAAACCGGGTAGAGTATGTATGCATACTCCAATGGTTTGAATTGAATAATCATTTTTTCTAACGTGTGAATCTACGTTATCTGGTTTATATCATGTCTACATCGAACTTCTCATGTTTCCATTAGAATGGACAATTTATAACAAGTTAAAATATTTTAAATAATTATTTTATGTGAATTAATATCATGCACTTACTTTAATTACAAACTTCAATTCATCACCACACCTAATACCGCACGATATATTACGCTAGAACGACATGAAACGATGAACAGGCATCTCGTTAACATTTATTACTGTATATGTTTTAATTTCCACATTATACCTAGCTGTACATTAAATCGGCTTGTTGTTGCAACTCATATATGTTAACAAACCAAATCTCATCCATCCGCGGAACCCTTGCTCTCCGTTTAAATATCTCCCCTTCGTACTCGCATTTACAACCCACTATTCTCTGTACACGTTCGTTCTCTTTATTAAAACTGCCTTAATCACATCGGCAATTTTCCAAATTACTGTATCCTGTACCCGCGACACGACAGTTCCATCCGCCAGTCTATCATTATGCGTCAAATGAGTACCAACCAACTGTTCCTGAATAATTCATGCATACCTGAGCGTGGTGCAATTCATATATATGCGTATATATATATGCAATATATATATATGTATATGTATATATAATAATAATAGTAATAATAATAATAATAATGGCTGTGCAATAAACAAGTATAAATGCCAACTATGTAGCTAAATAACTAGCCGAACATAAGTACTATCAAATTATATTATACACTATATGACAATAGATAACCAGAAGTAAACTTTTGTACACGTTCTTTACCCATTAATAAACTATCATATATGACAATCATACCTATTTGTAAAAATAAACCCAACACGTATCAATTTATGTAGACCACACCTATACATAATTGAACTTAAATAAACATGTAAATGACGTCAGTGTTTACGCTGACGTACGCAATGTCACAGTAGCGCCATCTGGCGCGGCATGTCTTCCGTGGTTCCGCGTACATCATGCGGGTCTTATTGTAGATAGCGTTAAAACCTCTACGATTATAGACGTGCTCTAACAAACGTTGACTTTATAACATGTTCATCTTCATCTCTACGGCCGTAATGGCAAACGTTTCATCTGTACTGGCGGGAAAAATCGGCGAAAGCGTTGCATAAATTAACCGCGAAACGTTATCGCGCCTGTGGAGCACGCGATCGCATTAGCTGACGTGTTTTCAGTCTGCGTGAGACAATTAGCAATCAATCGATGAAGACCAGCCTAGCGGATATACGAAGCTTTGGCTCTCAAGGTCACGCGTGGCTTCGAGGCGCATCCAATAGCGTGTATGAGCAGCGCATGTACAAATGATGGGTGAGCGATAGAACGTAAAAGAATCATAAACGCGAGTGGAAAATCATTTCATTGTATACGCAAGTGTTCACTTTTCCTTTTTACACGTTAATCTGATTTCGTGGTATACGTGAATGTACCCGATTTTCAACGGGTTTCAAATGATTTAAAATACCGAAATTACCTGTTTTACTGTCTGAGAGGATTAAACCCATATGTATACCTACTGCAAGGCGCACACGTGAGTTATTTTACTCAAGTAAAATGTCGCATGAGTCATTTTACTCACATGTGCGGCGGATTTTCGTTGAGTAATTTGACGCATGCGTCATTTTACTCACGTGTGCGGCGGATTTTCGTTGAGTAATTTGACTCATGCGTCATTTTACTTGAGTAAAATAACTCACGTGTGCGCCGGGCTGTAAGCATACGCAGAAAAATGTGTAGGTCTACATTTCAAAGTTATCATTGTTCGCCTTAGCGACATAACATTTGCACGCAGTCTAACAGCACAGCCGGTAAGCTGAGTGTCATGTCACTGTCGGTTAGTTAAAACACACCTAGCTAGGTAAGTCTACGGTTAATATGCAAACCTACTGATTATAATCGCACGGAAATATACCATAGAAATTTCTAGAACAGTCTAACAGTTGGCGAATGCCTATAAGTTTTTGTAATATATAAGCGCCTACTGAAATAAACTGTTGTAGTTTCGCAGGTAATAGACCAATAACTATAGCGTCATAGGAGGAGGGGCTTGGCTGCTCCTCGATCAGATTGTTCATTTGTAAACTTAATGACGCTTATGGAAGCCTCCTGGCAAGCATATTAAAGCACAAAGTGGATTCGCAAGTATTCACTTCAGACGAAACATGGAGAAATGCAATTCAACATAGTAAATAAAACAGAACTGTCTTTCTAGCCAAGCTCCAAGACTCCGAAAAATTACATTGTTGTTTGCCACATATTTGAACTGCCTTCGCTCTTCAACACAAGTAACTTGACGAATTATAAAATGTTACATTGTTACTGTTCATCGTTGCTATTAGTTAACGTAATATACCCTACCGCGAAAACACTGAATTATATTATTATAAACTGTATTGCTATAGGAGTATGCTGATACACTAGCATGTAATAAGCATACCATAGAGTGGTATCAGCACATGTGTATACGCAGTAGAGAGAGTATTATGCGTACATGTTACAATGTACAAGCACATTAACCACACCCAAGTACAGCTATCATTGTCTCTATAATGCTCCCTATATGACGAATATAGTTGAAGATAATTGTAATCGTAAAATGTTACATCACAGCTCGCACTACTGTCGCATAGGCTACGTTTTTAATCATGGTCGACACTTGATCTCTACCTTCTCGCTTTCTTGTTCTATAAATGCAACCCCATTATCAAACATACTCCCGTTTATCTTAGCTCTTACTGAGATCTGCTCTCACCTCAATTGTATCAGGAATATACTAATAATGTTTTTTATAATTACAACAACTTTGCTAAACAACAACCTTGTAAATGTACTTCCGACTGATCATATTACAACGTGCCGTGGCACTGGTTTACATATCACTAACCAATATCGAAAGTATTCTTTCCCGCTATATGCTGCCTCTCTGTAGGCGTATATAACTATGCTATCACCAGTCACACATGTATATAGAAACCGATTCGAGTGACGAAGAGGTGACTAAAACTGCGATGATACATACATCATCAAATCGGTAACAAAATTAATATACAAGTATAGTCGTTCATATACATATACGCACGCACGCACGGATACGCACGCACGCAGGCACTCCCCGAAACTCATACTATCTCACACAATAGCTCGCTCGCACAGTCTTACATGTATATATATAGGGAGCGTAGTGGATCTAGTAGGTTGCGCATGTTATACAGTTAAGTGTAAATACTGTCAGTAGCTCGCGTTTGACAGCTTCTTCAGACTGATATATATATATATATATATATATATATATATAATAATATAATATTACGACGTGTTCTACAGACATTCTTATGGCGGTGATTCCGCCTCATAGTTTTACGCATACGCACCACTCGCACCACGCACGCACTGTCACAGCACCGACGCACATTTACATATCAACAATAAAGTAAATGCGTCTACAGATTTTTTCGCTGCGAATTTACACCAACGTACGCGCGTGTGTGTGTGTGTGTGTGTGTGTGTGTGTGTGTGTGTGTGTGTGTGTGTGTGTGTGTGTGTGTGTGTGTGTGTGTGTGTGTGTGTGTGTGTGTGTGTGATGCATTGCAGTATTAGATTTTGCAATTTTCAGCACTTTGCAGAGTTACTTGATTATGCGGTGGCACATAAATCATGGGAGAAGCTAAACCCACCACGAGACTTTATCTCCGGAACACACGCATTCATGTTCGCCTCGTCCGGCTTTCATCCTCTACGAAAACGGATTTAACGAGCTTTTAATAATTTTACATTCGGTTATGTGTGATGCTGATTATTTCCTCGGTCGCACGAATATTGACCTTCAGAGCACGTAACCCCTCAGGGTAAGTCCTACATGAGCGTTTATTTGCTCTCGTTGACATATATTTCCCGTTATGTTCTATGCAGCGATAGCGCATCGCTAGCATCAACATTGAATCATCATGTTACTGTTGTTGTGTTGTGTTGTGTTGTTTTGTGTTGTGTTGTGCTACGTGGCAATGTTGTAGCATTCATTGCACTTCTATCACTGTTGCAGCGTTCCTTAAACTATTGTTAATTGTGAACCATTCTGTGAACATATCTATATAGTACAGCATTTCGTAAGCACCTGTTAATTATTCACTCATCGGCTAGGCAAGTATGCAATCTTATGTGAATACTTGCCAATGCTGCACCTTTCCATGAACACCCGTAAATTCTTTACTGTAGTGTTCTATAAACACCTACGACTGATCACGTTAACACGCCTGTCAATTATACACACACTCATAGTAACAACCCACATGTAGGCCTACACACCATTTCTTTGACACATATATATTTCTCGGCATTCCACGGGCACCTATCAATGCAGCACCATTCCATAAACACCACTAAGTCATATATACTGTTGTTTAAACAACTGTTATTTACTCATGCAATCACGCACGAGCAGGTGTAAAAGTTGCATTATACCACCACGACTATCTGCCAATGCTGCAGTATGATTATTTGAACAGCCGCATAGACTGGCACTCTAAAAACACGGAAGAATTTTTTGAATTATTTACGGGATCATATTTCCACGCGTCAGTGCATGTGGTGCGTACAAGGCTGTCCGCATTACAGTGCTATAGCTCTTTCGCCGTTGCCTTTCACTGACAACCTCGATTTCTAGCTCCATCCTGCGGTTCACTTCGTCTAGGCGTTCAGAGGACTATATAGATTATAAATCAGTAAAATGTATTAGAGCATGCGGAGCGAGTGCAATGAATTATTTCAAATAAGTCGCATGAGGCAGCACAAGTGCGCGCAAAAGGATTTCTCAGCTGTTCTTTAGAGTCCGACGGTATAGTGAGCGAGAGTGTGGAGCGGCCACGAACAAAGATGAGCGCCAAAACACGTCATGGTAACGCAAACTACGCAGCGGTGATTATTCGACGCAATACTTGAAAAGCTCGCTAACCTGGGCCGTACGAATATATATATATATATATATATATATGAATTCATATAATTCACGGAAATATTCTCTATACTGCCATGTTGGTCCTTGAACCCTTTTCAATTGCTCACCAATTTTCACCCAGCAGAAACAGCCAAATGGCCAACCAGTGTGCAGTAACGCTGGGATGCATTTACGCCACTGACACACAAATCTATGTAATTTTGTTAACAATATGGCTTCACTGTACCGCTACAGATAAGCTATTATAATATTCCTACGGTTCTTATAGGAAAGTAGCTGCGGGCTATATTTGTTGCGCGTACATAATACTGTTTTAACGAACACGTGAATACCTGCTGATAGTGCTCCATTGATTCCCCCTGCTGGGTGCCGCATATTTACACACACGATACTACCCCCCCCCCCGCCACACACACACACATAACGTCGCCTAGCCTATAACCACGATTAACAACGTGTGCCTCCTCTTTGTCTCCCTCTTTCTCTCTCTCGCTTACTCCCCCCTCTCTCTCCCTTTCCTTCTCCTCCTTCCGCTTCCTCTCCCACCTCTGCTTTCGCTCCTTCTCTCTCTCTCTTCTCGCTCGCTCGTGCGCTTGCTTTCCGCTTATATTTTTGCGAAAGGATAACCGTTTAATATAAGAAATATTATCGGGCGTGAATTGATTTCTCAAAAAGGCTTCTAAGACATGTTAAATTGTGCAGCCCGTGCAGAAAAGGCGTTACGTTTCTTCATGGAAACACGAATTATCGGCAGTATAGGCGGATGAATTGTGTGAGAAATCTGAATTCAATGTCAGAATTAACAGTCACTCCGTTAAATAAGGTCTACGTAACTGATATATATATATATGAATATCTATATGCTCGCATTTGAGAGTGCGTGTACGGTTGATTCATGTTACTCGAACGACACCCCAAAAGTTACCGCTATATGAGATTATCAATATCTACGGACAAGTGCCCGTTCTGTAGAAGTGACCGCTATATAAGATTATCAATATCTAAGGACAAGTGCCCGTTCTGTAGAAGTGACCGCTATATGAGATTATCAATATCTACGGACAAGTGACCGTTCTGTAGAAGTGACCGCTAACACAGGGTATCGGCTTACAATAATAGTGTATAAAGGCTGCATGCATGACATTGTCATTTGACAGTTTGTCATGCACATCCTAAATAATTATTATACTAACGAGACTGAAAGGTCACTGTGTGACGAAAAATTTCACTACGTGATTCTGCTGGATTTGCCATTGCTGTCGACAGGATGTATACTTAATTAGATGTAACTATTAGTAATCGTCTTCCAGGAATGGTCACAGTGGGGTGTACATCGACGCATCGGCCATGTATCAAATTGCGGTATTTCGTATAGCATGCAGGCACCAAGTCGATAAACAAGTATTTATTGGTACGACCGTCGGTGGCAGAGAAAGCACGCGCACGACTCCGGCTTCCCCCGCAGGGATTTCATATTTGAATTTCGAAATGACGCATGCAATAGGATATAGAAAGAGTAACTCTAATAACAGGAGCTACGATGCGGCGGTTCAGGCGCTATTACTTGCGACCGCAAAGAAATATTCAAGGGTTGAATATATTTCACATAATGACTACTCTGCCGATGTTTGTAGCAGATTCTTACATTCCAACCACGCTTGCCGAATTGGGAAACTCGCACTAATTTGTATAGACGTATAGTATAGATCTGGGATCCATTTCGTGAAGAAATATCTTAAAACCTATATTCCATTTCGTGCAGATATAATACGGGTTAGTAGCTATAGGACGACTCAGATCTCGGTGAACGATAGAGTTATCGCCTCCTCCATTCCTAGAAGCATGGTGGACATCCGGGTTTGTTGCCATGTCGCTGCTATTATTCGTGTGATTGTAATAATCATCAAGTTTCGATCGCAATGGATATCCCCATACTTGTAGAGAGAGAAGGAGGGCGTGAGAAAGAGAAAGAGAAAGAGAGAGAGAGAGAGAGAGAGAGAGAGGAGGGAGGGGAAGAAGTAGTAGG
>NW_014577497.1:196350-204189 GCF_000485595.1 Priapulus caudatus
GTTTAATATAAGAAATATTATCGGGCGTGAATTGATTTCTCAAAAAGGCTTCTAAGACATGTTAAATTGTGCAGCCCGTGTAGAAAAGGCGTTACGTTTCTTCATGGAAACACGAATTATCGGCAGTATAGGCGGATGAATTGTGTGAGAAATCTGAATTCAATGTCAGAATTAACAGTCACTCCGTTAAATAAGGTCTACGTAACTACATAACGCGAGTAGCCGAACAACTGGCGTGTCGTGTGGCGGGTGGACGCTTCATGGCTCAGACGGGGGATGCTTGCCTATACGCCGCAGCAGTGACCATATATCATAATCTGAAATATATTTTCGCTATCAGCGTGCGTCTCTGCTTGACAATAAAAATACACAGCGTGCCTTACGGTGTGTACCGCTGAATCATCAATTTCACAGATATCGCCTGCTATAGAAACAACGTGCCACGTCCGCGCAGCTCGTGACATCGCCCCTCATATATATATATATATATATATATATATATATATATATATATATATATATATATATATATACGAATATATATATGCTCGCATTTGAGAGTGCGTGTACGGTTGATTCATGTTACTCGAACGACACCCCAAAAGTTACCGCTATATGAGATTATCAATATCTACGGACAAGTGCCCGTTCTGTAGAAGTGACCGCTATATAAGATTATCAATATCTAAGGACAAGTGCCCGTTCTGTAAAAGTGACCGCTATATGAGATTATCAATATCTACGGACAAGTGACCGTTCTGTAGAAGTGACCGCTAACACAGGGTAGCGGGTTACAATAATAGTGTATAAAGGCTGCATGCATGACATTGTCATTTGACAGTTTGTCATGCACATCCTAAATAATTATTATACTAACGAGACTGAAAGGTCACTGTGTGACGAAAAATTTCACTACGTGATTCTGCTGGATTTGCCATTGCTGTCGACAGGATGTATACTTAATTAGATGTAACTATTAGTAATCGTCTTCCAGGAATGGTCACAGTGGGGTGTACATCGACGCATCGGCCATGTATCAAATTGCGGTATTTCGTATAGCATGCAGGCACCAAGTCGATAAACAAGTATTTATTGGTACGACCGTCGGTGGCAGAGAAAGCACGCGCACGACTCCGGCTTCCCCCGCAGGGATTTCATATTTGAATTTCGAAATGACGCATGCAATAGGATATAGAAAGAGTAACTCTAATAACAGGAGCTACGATGCGGCGGTTCAGGCGCTATTACTTGCGACCGCAAAGAAATATTCAAGGGTTGAATATATTTCACATAATGACTACTCTGCCGATGTTTGTAGCAGATTCTTACATTCCAACCACGCTTGCCGAATTGGGAAACTCGCACTCATTTGTATAGACGTATAGTATAGATCTGGGATCCATTTCGTGAAGAAATATCTTAAAACCTATATTCCATTTCGTGCAGATATAATACGGGTTAGTAGCTATAGGACGACTCAGATCTCGGTGAACGATAGAGTTATCGCCTCCTCCATTCCTAGAAGCATGGTGGACATCCGGGTTTGTTGCCATGTCGCTGCTATTATTCGTGTGATTGTAATAATCATCAAGTTTCGATCGCAATGGATATCCCCATACTTGTAGAGAGAGAAGGAGGGCGTGAGAAAGAGAAAGAGAAAGAGAGAGAGAGAGAGAGAGAGAGAGAGAGAGGGGGGGAGGGAAGAAAGTATGGGAAAGGATCGAACGGTGGAGCGAAATAGGGAGATGGGGAAAGAGAGGATGAGTAACTTCCTCCTTGGCATCATTGATCTCCTGTGCCTCAGCAGAACATTCGAGTGTTGCGAGAGAAAATGACAATAACCCCCTTACAGTTTCTCGCATTTCCCTTCTAGAGCCGTATGTCGGCCACACGAAGCCAAATGTCGAAACGGCACTTCATCGGCGCAGCTCTCTCTCTCTCTCTCTCTCTCTCTCTCTCTCTCTCTCACACACACACGTTCTCTCTCTCCCTCACTATCTCTCTGTCTCTTTGTCTTTTTCTCTCTCACTATCTCTCTCTTTCTCTCTCTCTCTCTCTCTCACACACACAATCTCTCTGTCTCGCTGTCTTTCTCTCTCTCTCTCACACAATCTCTCTGTCCCGCTGTCTTTCTCTCTCTTTCTCTCTCTCTCTCTCTATCTCGTGCTCTCTCTCTTTCTCTTGCCTTCCTTCTACAACACACACACCGTGATATCTCACAGAGCAATTACTCCGTGACACTGCCTGCGACCAGTAAACGTTGGCTGCTATATAGAATTTGCTCTCGTGCGTCTCTGTTTCGCTCGTCCGGGGCCTGACATGTCTGTTTGTGCACGATCTCGCGACGAGGAGATCGCCAGTGCGTCGACTGCAGGTGCAAGCCGAGCCGAAGTCGGCAGGAGCACGCCTTCCAATTTCCTATCGACAAATGACGCATCCTCAATACATGTCCGTCGCTGAACTCCCCGCCCTACGTTATTCACCGCTCAGCTTGTGTATGCGATACCCTTTTCCTGCTCTACCCACGCATGTAGACGGTCACGTACGCGCGTATACGCTCACAGAGTTCAATAGTCTAGAATTACTGTGTCGGATGAGCAGAGTCTAGATAAGATTGAGTCTAGATTGTGTGCCATGCTGCGTTGTTCGTGACCGTATTGTTTCGTATACACCCGGAAAAACCTAAAGTCTGCAAGAACTGTGTAGGATTAACAGTCTACATTGTGTGCTGTGGTTCGTGCTGAGTTGTTCGTGGCTGGCTTTTCTGCTTCCGTAAGAAATCTAAGCATCTAATAGCAGTAGATATTTCGCAAGCTATGTTTTTGATGGTAGTATAGAATGTATCAATAATCGAGGATGCCATTGAGTTGGATGACAACGTCCCCTGTCCCGGGACTGATGACAACGCCCCCTGTCCCGGGACTGATGACAACGTCCCCTGTCCCGGGACTGATGACCACACCCCCTGTCCCGGGCCTGATGACACCGCCCCCTGTCCAAGGACTGATGACAACGCCCCCTGTCCGGAGACTGATGACAACGCCTCCTGTCCGGGAACTGATGACAACGCCCTCTGTCCGGGACTGATGACAACGCCCCCTACCCCGGCACTGATGACAACGCCCCCTACTCCGGCACTGATGACACCGCCCCCTGTCCAAGGACGGATGGCAACGCCCCCTGTCCGGAGACTGATGACAACGCCTCCTGTCCGGGAACTGATGACAACGCCCTCTGTCCAGGACTGATGACAACGCCCCCTACCCCGGCACTAATGACACCGCCCCCTGTCCAGGGACTGATGGCAACGCCCCCTGCCCCGGGACAGATGACAACGCCCCCTGCCCCAGGACTGATGACAACGCCCCCTGCCGGGACTGATAGAAACGCCCCCTGTCCGGGACTGATGACAACGCCCCCTGTCCCGGGACTGATAGCAACGCCCCCTGTCCGGGGACTGATGACAACGTCCCCTGTCCCGGGACTGATGGCAACGTCCCCTACCCAGAAGGAACAATGACAACGTCCCTTGCCCCGGGACTGATGATAAAGTCTCTTCCAGAAAGAACGCTGACAATCCTACTTCCCAGAAACAACGACTGCGCCTCCGGAACCCGATGACTTGCTATTTATCATACGTTGCCTGACTAGATGACGGTCCGACAGCAGCACAGCTACGCTACTTATGCGGATGTTTACTTAAAAGGAAACCACCGCCGCCAGGCAGCCATGCAGACGCAGGTTTACATGTGACAGGTGCGGCAAAAATAATGAGCTGCGGGTAAAACACACGCGACCCACTAATTTCTCCGCTACGACTGATATATCTGCGCGCCTCACAATATCACTGTGCGCGTCACGCCATCACTGTCGCGTGTGTTGACAGCGATGGTCTACGTGCACGCGTTATATGTCACTTGTCACTCGCACAATATCACGCGTCCGCCCACGGTGATAGCAGCTGGTCGGTCAGAACTGATATGATGAAGATGAAGTTGCGTGGCACCGTGCTCGCATCACGCACGACACAAGCAACTATCAACATTAGCGTGCGACAGATATTCTCTCGCGCCCACACTCGCCGCATAGTCTCACTACGCGTTAACACTCACCCACGAAAGTGAGGAAAGCAACTAAAACTAATGGTAATCTACTAAAAAGTGATTAGTTAGTGTTCTGGAATGGTCCTGCAATGATCGCGTATATCCCAACCGACTGTACAGGCATAGCAAGGAGACATATGAGTACGCGCGGTATTATAACAACCAACGCGAAGTAACAGTAGTTAAATACAATCGAAGACGCATTCGTATGCATCACCAGATGGCGCTTGTCTTTCTGCATCGTCACCCCTGCACGAAGAAGGTCCTGCCTCATTGCCTCTGTATTTTTCGTCTCAATGTCATTCCTCACTGAGATCAGTTTATCCACCGCTCTCACTAAATACACAACACGCGGATATGCACGTCTCGTTAGCAATCAAATATCAGTGCATCTGCTCTGAGCCTCGCCTGAATAAACTCAGCGTGTCAACACGTGTTATACTTCCTATAATCTCCGTACGTGCGGCCTTCTGCTAGAGAAAATCTCCAGGACGCTCCTTCACATACAGTTAGACCACAGAAATGTATTCATTTTTCCTGAATTTTGGCTTCCGTAAACAAATGGTGAGATCCTGATTCCCGACAAAATCCCTCCTTCAAAATTCTCACGAGATCGATTGACACACCAGTGCGTTGCCAGCGCCATCTGACGACGATGATCATGTGAAGTGCATGCGCGGTGTCGCCGCATCCATGACAGCTTCCGAATTCAACTTACACTCGCCGCCGCCGCGAGCGCTGCCAGCGCTAGCCGCTTACCAGGGAGGGCTCGAGTGACGAGTCGTCGTTCAAAGGCAAGGGATATATTCGTACTCCACTAGCAGACTCAGGGTGACAAACACCGTGTAGAGAAAGAACATGACGAGGCCTAGATGCTTGGACATTCTCCACTGGAACGCCGCGATGCTCACTATGACTATCAGCAGCATCAAACAGAGAAGGATGATCGAGCAGAGCATGCCCTTGCTATTCACGATCACCGGCTCGCCAAGGTTGATGGCGCTGTACAGTAGCCATGGAAACGGCAAGCTGAATAGGAAAACAAAAGAACAGTTACTGTCATCGCGCGATAGCGGCGTTTGATAAGCCGTGAACCATTCCGTAACGTATCGCATTTTTCGAAATGCGAAATTGGCTTATTGTAAACTTCGTGATCATGCATATTTAACGTTTATTCTTAATCTTATTCACATGCGGTATTCGCAATCTATAATCGCAGTGCAATTTTTATTTTATTAAATCATCTAATGTAATGAATTTCTAGTAATAATGCATGTTGACGTAGATATGTCTACTTTAACGATGCCGTTTGATTTAGCTACCGATAATCGTGTGTGATTATATAGCCCACAGAGTGAATTTTCTGCGCGAGGAACGATCTGAGATGCTTCAGGATTATCAATACAGACTCGACAAATCGGTTCAGACTGAAATTAAAAATATATGCAATTTCTGCAATCCCTCCTCCCCACCCCTCATAAGAGTTCTAACCAGAAAGCAACGCAAAAACTGTACTGCCGTGTCGCGTGCATATTTAATTGCCAGCGATGCCGCCGCAGCATTGCAAGCAGAATTCATGCCAATTAAATACGCGCGCGACGGGATGGCGTTCGTACAAAACCTTCCCTGCCACTACAACTAGTATCAACAGGGACTCATTACACGCGTGGATGTATTGTTGATCAAATGACGCATAACATCATTATATATGTTTATTAGCTCGTCACGCGCACACAGACGCCGCGTTCTCACTGTCGGTGCGCGATGCAGGGATTCCGATGCGCAATATACGTATTCGAGCTTCAAACAAGGACGAAGATAATCTTGAATTGAATTTTAAGCTTAGGATTTCAAACATTTATTCACGCTTTCAGCATTTACAATAATCGCATATATCAGAATAATTTGTTAGCAAGTACAGCGTGGGAGAGCGAATTGACTGTTTTTTCATCGTATCGATCTTTTGATTGCGGTGCGTCAATCAATCGATAACCTGTCGGCGAAAATGAAATAGGGGATTCGACCTCTGTGGTTGCGAGAGCTGTAGGTCTACTGTACAGCCTATTAAATTATCTATATCTTATGATCTATCAGAGAGAATATCGGCGTTATAACCCCACACTGTGACAGATGGCTCATCACTAATGACTCCTGAAGAAATCCTGCCAAAGCTACGCCGCTGCAGAAGTAATTTATCACTGCGATAACAAATAGACTTTCCGCCATATCTCACTCGGCGCGCATACAATTCGTGTATAGACACAAGACGTGAATTCATTTGTGTACTTCCCAAGCTATACAAACCTTTAGAAGAACTCGATGAATAGCTACGATGTAGGCATCGACAAGTCTAAGATAGCGAGATCGAGCTCCGCTTGGCTTTGAAGGGTCGTTCGTATTTACATTATAATAAGTGTCGGGCCGCTTTGATTGTGAATGGGCATGAACCACATCAGCACGACAAACAGTATTGATTCGTGTATACGGACGGTGAATTCAATCAGAGAGTAAGATACAGCTCCAAAATCCTTCGCGTTAATCACAGTGCACTCTACAGTAACACTATCTAGCACCGTATATCTGATCAAATTAGATTCGCAACAGATAAAAAAAACTAACTCATAACCTCGACGCATCGCCACAACGCTATATAAAGTTAACCATCACGCATGTTCTATGTTCACGTAACACGTTGGTATCTTGTTTCATGACATTTTCTTGGCTGGCGCACGCAAATGCAAATGCAAGCTAAACTCAGTAAACAGTAACAGTATAGCACGTGAATTGCCACAATAATAAAAGGTTAAAGAACAAAAATAGCGTATTCGATAGGGAACTCATTATAGTAAGCTGATTAAATTTAATAAAACGGTTCAAACATGCGATGTTTAAAAACTTTCTTGCATTACTGTATGAATATTAAGTACATAGCATTGAAAAATAAATGTAGTCATTGTGAAAGTTTGATAACTCACTAGATGGTGCACCATTCAACAGTAGTGCTGCATAACACTGCATAGTTAGTTAGCATCAGCAATTTAGTAGTAGTTCTCAAAATTATGCTTATATCTACTGCTTTGGATAGGACGAATAAAGGGCCTTACTGATCAGATGCTCGGAAGTTATATTATTAGATGCGTTACTTTTACTATAAAAATTGCATAGAGGTATCGCACAGCCAATCATGAAATTAATCCACAGCAAAACGAGTTTTTAGATACTTGCGATGACGTACGTTCGCTCAAAAGACACTATGCAAAAAAGTATTGAACGCGTTGTTTGAGCAGGAGGCCATTAAGTAAGCACTTATGGGTGTGGGTGTAGTACTGGGTGTCGGTAAATGCCGGGACGACCCTATTATATGTGTGCGTGGACATGTACAATCAGCTTCACTTATTGATGCAGTATCGATTCACTATGCTGTCTCCTGACTGTAAAAGCTGTTATGGCACTCTATACTCTGTTGAACATATAAAATTATTTCTTTACGACTGTCAGCTGCATCGTGGCCTTTAGAATCCTCACGCTATCTGAAAGTACGCTATGTACAATATGCTGATATAAAACCTAAAATATATAACCCTACACACACACATACACACACACACGCACACGCACACGCACACGCACACGCACACGCACACGCACACGCACACGCACACGCGCGCACGCACGCACGCACGCACGCACGCACGCACGCACGCACGCACGCACGCACGCACGCACGCACGCACAC